>NW_027422354.1:0-141364 GCF_037893015.1 Macrotis lagotis
TTGCCTTCCCTGAATTGCCTAGCCTTGCGTTGTGGTGCTTTAGCCTTATCTCGCCTGACTTTGCCTTCCTTTGCTTTAAGCTTTCCTTGCATTGTCGTGCATTGCCTAGCCTTGCGTTTTCGTGCATTAACCTTGCCTAGCCTCACCGTGCCTTGCTTGCGTTACCCTTTCCTTGCCTTGCCGTGCATTTCCTAGCCGTGTGTTGTCGTGCCTTAGCCTTGTTACCCCTTGCCGTGCCGTTCCTTCCGTTACCCTTGCCTTCACTTGCTTTCCCTTGTCTTCCTTCCGTTCCGTTACTCTTTGCTTGCTTTCCGTGCATTGCCTAGCCTTGCGTTGGCTTTCCTTAGCCTTGCCTCGCCTGACCGTGCTTTCCCATGCGTTACGCTTTCCTTCCCTTGCCGTGCATTGCCTAGCGTGCGTTGTCGTGCCTTAGCCTTGTTTCCCCTTGCCGTGCCGTTCCTTCCGTTACCCTTGCCTTTCTTTGCTTTCCCTTGCCTTCCTTACCTTCCGTTACTCTTTGCTTGCCTTCCGTGCATTGCCAAGCCTTGCGTTGTCGTGCCTTAGCCTTGCCTCCCCTGACCGTGCTTTCCCATGCGTTACCCTTTCCTTGCCTTGCCGTGCATTGCCTAGCGTGCGTTGTCGTGCCTTAGACTTGTTTCCCCTTGCCGTGCCGGTCCTTGCGTTACCATTGCCTTTCCTTGCTTTCCCTTGCCTTCCTTACCTTCCGTTACTCTTTGCTTGCCTTCCCTGCATTGCCTAGCCTTGCGTTGTCGTGCCTTAGCCTTATCTCGCCTGACCGTGCCTTCCTTTGCTTTAAGCTTTCCTTCCATTGTCGTGCATTGCCTAGCCTTGCGTTGTCGTGCATTAGCCTTGCCTAGCCTCACCGTGCCTTGTCTTGCGTTACCCTTTCCTTGCCTTGCCGTGCATTGCTAGCCTTGCGTTGTCGTGCCTTAGCCTTGCCTCGCCTGAACGTGCTTTCCCATGCGTTACCCTTTCCTTGCCTTGCCGTGCATTGCCTAGCCGTGCGTTGTCGTCCCTTAGCCTTGCTTCCCCTTGCCGTGGCGTGCCTTTTGTCACACTTGCCTTGCCTGGCTTTGCCTTGCCTTCCTTTCCTTCCGTTACTCTTTCCTTGCCTTGCCGTGCATTGCCTAGCCTTGCATTGTCGTGCCTTATCCTTGCCTCACCTGACCGTGCCTTCCCCTGCGTTACCCTTTCCTTGCCTTGCCGTGCATTGCCTAGCCCTGCGTTGTCGTGCCTTAGCCTTCTTTCCCCTTGCCGTGACGTTCCTTCCGTTACCCTTGCCTTTCCTTGCTTTTCCTTGCCTTGCTTACCTTCCGTTACTCTTTGCTTCCCTTCCCTGCATTGCCTAGCCTTGCGTTGTCGTGCCTTAGCCTTATCTCGCCTTACCGTGCCTTCCTTTGCTTTAAGCTTTCCTTGCATTGTCGTGCATTGCCTAGCCTTGCGTTGTCGTGCATTAGCCTTGCCTAGCCTCACCGTGCCTTGCCTTGCGTTACCCTTTCCTTGCCTTGCCGTGCATTGCCTAGCCGTGCGTTGTCGTGCCTTAGCCTTGTTTCCCCTTGCCGTGGCGTGCCTTTTGTTACACTTGCCTTGCCTGGCTTTGCCTTGCCTTCCTTTCCTTCCGTTACTCTTTCCTTGCCTTGCCGTGCATTGCCTAGCCTTGCATTGTCGTGCCTTATCCTTGCATTACCTGACCGTGCCTTCCCCTGTGTTACCCTCTCCTTGCCTTGCCGTGCATTGCCGAGCCCTGCGTTGTCGTGCCTTAGCCTTGTTACCCCTTGCCGTGCCGTTCCTTCCGTTACCATTGCCTTTCCTTGCTTTCCCTTGCCTTCCTTACCTTCCGTTACTCTTTGCTTGCTTTCCCTGCATTGCCTAGCCTTGCGTTGTCGTGCCTTAGCCTTATCTCGCCTAACCGTGCCTTCCTTTGCTTTAAGCTTTCCTTGCATTGTCGTGCATTGCCTAGCCTTGCGTTGTCGTGCATTAGCCTTGCCTAGTCTCACCGTGCCTTGCCTTGCGTTACTCTTTCCTTGCCTTGCCGTGCATTGCCTAGCCTTGCATTTTCGTGCCTTATCCTTGCCTCACCTGACCGTGCCTTCCCTTGCGTTACCCTTTCCTTGCCTTGCCGTGCATTGCCTAGCCCTGCGTTGTCGTGCCTTAGCCTTGTTACCCCTTGCCGTGCCGTTCCTTCCGTTACCCTTGCCTTCCCTTGCTTTCCCTTGCCTTCCTTGCGTTCCGTTACTCTTTGCTTGCTTTCCGTGCATTGCCTAGCCTTGCGTTGTCATGCCTTAGCCTTGCCTCTCCTGACCGTGCTTTCCCATGCGTTACCCTTTCCTTGCCTTGCCGTGCATTGCCTAGCGTGCGTTGTCGTGCCTTAGCCTTGTTTCCCCTTGCCGTGCCGTTCCTTCCGTTACACTTCCCTTTCCTTGGTTTCCCTTGCCTTCCTTACTTTCCGTTACTCTTTCCTTGCCTTGCCGTGCATTACCTAGCCTGCGTTGCCGTGCCTTAGCCTTGTTTCCCCTTGCCGTGCCGTTCCTTCCGTTACACTTGCCTTTCCTTGCTTTTCCTTGCCTTGCTTACCTTCCGTTACTCTTTGCTTGCCTTCCCTGAATTGCCTAGCCTTGCGTTGTGGTGCTTTAGCCTTATCTCGCCTGACTTTGCCTTCCTTTGCTTTAAGCTTTCCTTGCATTGTCGTGCATTGCCTAGCCTTGCGTTTTCGTGCATTAACCTTGCCTAGCCTCACCGTGCCTTGCTTGCGTTACCCTTTCCTTGCCTTGCCGTGCATTTCCTAGCCGTGTGTTGTCGTGCCTTAGCCTTGTTACCCCTTGCCGTGCCGTTCCTTCCGTTACCCTTGCCTTCACTTGCTTTCCCTTGTCTTCCTTCCGTTCCGTTACTCTTTGCTTGCTTTCCGTGCATTGCCTAGCCTTGCGTTGGCTTTCCTTAGCCTTGCCTCGCCTGACCGTGCTTTCCCATGCGTTACGCTTTCCTTCCCTTGCCGTGCATTGCCTAGCGTGCGTTGTCGTGCCTTAGCCTTGTTTCCCCTTGCCGTGCCGTTCCTTCCGTTACCCTTGCCTTTCTTTGCTTTCCCTTGCCTTCCTTACCTTCCGTTACTCTTTGCTTGCCTTCCGTGCATTGCCAAGCCTTGCGTTGTCGTGCCTTAGCCTTGCCTCCCCTGACCGTGCTTTACCATGCGTTACCCTTTCCTTGCCTTGCCGTGCATTGCCTAGCGTGCGTTGTCGTGCCTTAGACTTGTTTCCCCTTGCCGTGCCGGTCCTTGCGTTACCATTGCCTTTCCTTGCTTTCCCTTGCCTTCCTTACCTTCCGTTACTCTTTGCTTGCCTTCCCTGCATTGCCTAGCCTTGCGTTGTCGTGCCTTAGCCTTATCTCGCCTGACCGTGCCTTCCTTTGCTTTAAGCTTTCCTTCCATTGCCGTGCATTGCCTAGCCTTGCGTTGTCGTGCATTAGCCTTGCCTAGCCTCACCGTGCCTTGCCTTGCGTTACCCTTTCCTTGCCTTGCCGTGCATTGCTAGCCTTGCGTTGTCGTGCCTTAGCCTTGCCTCGCCTGAACGTGCTTTCCCATGCGTTACCCTTTCCTTGCCTTGCCGTGCATTGCCTAGCCGTGCGTTGTCGTCCCTTAGCCTTGCTTCCCCTTGCCGTGGCGTGCCTTTTGTCACACTTGCCTTGCCTGGCTTTGCCTTGCCTTCCTTTCCTTCCGTTACTCTTTCCTTGCCTTGCCGTGCATTGCCTAGCCTTGCATTGTCGTGCCTTATCCTTGCCTCACCTGACCGTGCCTTCCCCTGCGTTACCCTTTCCTTGCCTTGCCGTGCATTGCCTAGCCCTGCGTTGTCGTGCCTTAGCCTTCTTTCCCCTTGCCGTGACGTTCCTTCCGTTACCCTTGCCTTTCCTTGCTTTTCCTTGCCTTGCTTACCTTCCGTTACTCTTTGCTTCCCTTCCCTGCATTGCCTAGCCTTGCGTTGTCGTGCCTTAGCCTTATCTCGCCTGACCGTGCCTTCCTTTGCTTTAAGCTTTCCTTGCATTGTCGTGCATTGCCTAGCCTTGCGTTGTCGTGCATTAGCCTTGCCTAGCCTCACCGTGCCTTGCCTTGCGTTACCCTTTCCTTGCCTTGCCGTGCATTGCCTAGCCGTGCGTTGTCGTGCCTTAGCCTTGTTTCCCCTTGCCGTGGCGTGCCTTTTGTTACACTTGCCTTGCCTGGCTTTGCCTTGCCTTCCTTTCCTTCCGTTACTCTTTCCTTGCCTTGCCGTGCATTGCCTAGCCTTGCATTGTCGTGCCTTATCCTTGCATTACCTGACCGTGCCTTCCCCTGCGTTACCCTCTCCTTGCCTTGCCGTGCATTGCCGAGCCCTGCGTTGTCGTGCCTTAGCCTTGTTACCCCTTGCCGTGCCGTTCCTTCCGTTACCATTGCCTTTCCTTGCTTTCCCTTGCCTTCCTTACCTTCCGTTACTCTTTGCTTGCTTTCCCTGCATTGCCTAGCCTTGCGTTGTCGTGCCTTAGCCTTATCTCGCCTAACCGTGCCTTCCTTTGCTTTAAGCTTTCCTTGCATTGTCGTGCATTGCCTAGCCTTGCGTTGTCGTGCATTAGCCTTGCCTAGTCTCACCGTGCCTTGCCTTGCGTTACTCTTTCCTTGCCTTGCCGTGCATTGCCTAGCCTTGCATTTTCGTGCCTTATCCTTGCCTCACCTGACCGTGCCTTCCCTTGCGTTACCCTTTCCTTGCCTTGCCGTGCATTGCCTAGCCCTGCGTTGTCGTGCCTTAGCCTTGTTACCCCTTGCCGTGCCGTTCCTTCCGTTACCCTTGCCTTCCCTTGCTTTCCCTTGCCTTCCTTGCGTTCCGTTACTCTTTGCTTGCTTTCCGTGCATTGCCTAGCCTTGCGTTGTCATGCCTTAGCCTTGCCTCTCCTGACCGTGCTTTCCCATGCGTTACCCTTTCCTTGCCTTGCCGTGCATTGCCTAGCGTGCGTTGTCGTGCCTTAGCCTTGTTTCCCCTTGCCGTGCCGTTCCTTCCGTTACACTTCCCTTTCCTTGGTTTCCCTTGCCTTCCTTACTTTCCGTTACTCTTTCCTTGCCTTGCCGTGCATTACCTAGCCTGCGTTGCCGTGCCTTAGCCTTGTTTCCCCTTGCCGTGCCGTTCCTTCCGTTACCCTTGCCTTTCCTTGCTTTTCCTTGCCTTGCTTACCTTCCGTTACTCTTTGCTTGCCTTCCCTGAATTGCCTAGCCTTGCGTTGTGGTGCTTTAGCCTTATCTCGCCTGACTTTGCCTTCCTTTGCTTTAAGCTTTCCTTGCATTGTCGTGCATTGCCTAGCCTTGCGTTTTCGTGCATTAACCTTGCCTAGCCTCACCGTGCCTTGCTTGCGTTACCCTTTCCTTGCCTTGCCGTGCATTTCCTAGCCGTGTGTTGTCGTGCCTTAGCCTTGTTACCCCTTGCCGTGCCGTTCCTTCCGTTACCCTTGCCTTCACTTGCTTTCCCTTGTCTTCCTTCCGTTCCGTTACTCTTTGCTTGCTTTCCGTGCATTGCCTAGCCTTGCGTTGGCTTTCCTTAGCCTTGCCTCGCCTGACCGTGCTTTCCCATGCGTTACGCTTTCCTTCCCTTGCCGTGCATTGCCTAGCGTGCGTTGTCGTGCCTTAGCCTTGTTTCCCCTTGCCGTGCCGTTCCTTCCGTTACCCTTGCCTTTCTTTGCTTTCCCTTGCCTTCCTTACCTTCCGTTACTCTTTGCTTGCCTTCCGTGCATTGCCAAGCCTTGCGTTGTCGTGCCTTAGCCTTGCCTCCCCTGACCGTGCTTTACCATGCGTTACCCTTTCCTTGCCTTGCCGTGCATTGCCTAGCGTGCGTTGTCGTGCCTTAGACTTGTTTCCCCTTGCCGTGCCGGTCCTTGCGTTACCATTGCCTTTCCTTGCTTTCCCTTGCCTTCCTTACCTTCCGTTACTCTTTGCTTGCCTTCCCTGCATTGCCTAGCCTTGCGTTGTCGTGCCTTAGCCTTATCTCGCCTGACCGTGCCTTCCTTTGCTTTAAGCTTTCCTTCCATTGCCGTGCATTGCCTAGCCTTGCGTTGTCGTGCATTAGCCTTGCCTAGCCTCACCGTGCCTTGCCTTGCGTTACCCTTTCCTTGCCTTGCCGTGCATTGCTAGCCTTGCGTTGTCGTGCCTTAGCCTTGCCTCGCCTGAACGTGCTTTCCCATGCGTTACCCTTTCCTTGCCTTGCCGTGCATTGCCTAGCCGTGCGTTGTCGTCCCTTAGCCTTGCTTCCCCTTGCCGTGGCGTGCCTTTTGTCACACTTGCCTTGCCTGGCTTTGCCTTGCCTTCCTTTCCTTCCGTTACTCTTTCCTTGCCTTGCCGTGCATTGCCTAGCCTTGCATTGTCGTGCCTTATCCTTGCCTCACCTGACCGTGCCTTCCCCTGCGTTACCCTTTCCTTGCCTTGCCGTGCATTGCCTAGCCCTGCGTTGTCGTGCCTTAGCCTTCTTTCCCCTTGCCGTGACGTTCCTTCCGTTACCCTTGCCTTTCCTTGCTTTTCCTTGCCTTGCTTACCTTCCGTTACTCTTTGCTTCCCTTCCCTGCATTGCCTAGCCTTGCGTTGTCGTGCCTTAGCCTTATCTCGCCTGACCGTGCCTTCCTTTGCTTTAAGCTTTCCTTGCATTGTCGTGCATTGCCTAGCCTTGCGTTGTCGTGCATTAGCCTTGCCTAGCCTCACCGTGCCTTGCCTTGCGTTACCCTTTCCTTGCCTTGCCGTGCATTGCCTAGCCGTGCGTTGTCGTGCCTTAGCCTTGTTTCCCCTTGCCGTGGCGTGCCTTTTGTTACACTTGCCTTGCCTGGCTTTGCCTTGCCTTCCTTTCCTTCCGTTACTCTTTCCTTGCCTTGCCGTGCATTGCCTAGCCTTGCATTGTCGTGCCTTATCCTTGCATTACCTGACCGTGCCTTCCCCTGCGTTACCCTCTCCTTGCCTTGCCGTGCATTGCCGAGCCCTGCGTTGTCGTGCCTTAGCCTTGTTACCCCTTGCCGTGCCGTTCCTTCCGTTACCATTGCCTTTCCTTGCTTTCCCTTGCCTTCCTTACCTTCCGTTACTCTTTGCTTGCTTTCCCTGCATTGCCTAGCCTTGCGTTGTCGTGCCTTAGCCTTATCTCGCCTAACCGTGCCTTCCTTTGCTTTAAGCTTTCCTTGCATTGTCGTGCATTGCCTAGCCTTGCGTTGTCGTGCATTAGCCTTGCCTAGTCTCACCGTGCCTTGCCTTGCGTTACTCTTTCCTTGCCTTGCCGTGCATTGCCTAGCCTTGCATTTTCGTGCCTTATCCTTGCCTCACCTGACCGTGCCTTCCCTTGCGTTACCCTTTCCTTGCCTTGCCGTGCATTGCCTAGCCCTGCGTTGTCGTGCCTTAGCCTTGTTACCCCTTGCCGTGCCGTTCCTTCCGTTACCCTTGCCTTCCCTTGCTTTCCCTTGCCTTCCTTGCGTTCCGTTACTCTTTGCTTGCTTTCCGTGCATTGCCTAGCCTTGCGTTGTCATGCCTTAGCCTTGCCTCTCCTGACCGTGCTTTCCCATGCGTTACCCTTTCCTTGCCTTGCCGTGCATTGCCTAGCGTGCGTTGTCGTGCCTTAGCCTTGTTTCCCCTTGCCGTGCCGTTCCTTCCGTTACACTTCCCTTTCCTTGGTTTCCCTTGCCTTCCTTACTTTCCGTTACTCTTTCCTTGCCTTGCCGTGCATTACCTAGCCTGCGTTGCCGTGCCTTAGCCTTGTTTCCCCTTGCCGTGCCGTTCCTTCCGTTACCCTTGCCTTTCCTTGCTTTTCCTTGCCTTGCTTACCTTCCGTTACTCTTTGCTTGCCTTCCCTGAATTGCCTAGCCTTGCGTTGTGGTGCTTTAGCCTTATCTCGCCTGACTTTGCCTTCCTTTGCTTTAAGCTTTCCTTGCATTGTCGTGCATTGCCTAGCCTTGCGTTTTCGTGCATTAACCTTGCCTAGCCTCACCGTGCCTTGCTTGCGTTACCCTTTCCTTGCCTTGCCGTGCATTTCCTAGCCGTGTGTTGTCGTGCCTTAGCCTTGTTACCCCTTGCCGTGCCGTTCCTTCCGTTACCCTTGCCTTCACTTGCTTTCCCTTGTCTTCCTTCCGTTCCGTTACTCTTTGCTTGCTTTCCGTGCATTGCCTAGCCTTGCGTTGGCTTTCCTTAGCCTTGCCTCGCCTGACCGTGCTTTCCCATGCGTTACGCTTTCCTTCCCTTGCCGTGCATTGCCTAGCGTGCGTTGTCGTGCCTTAGCCTTGTTTCCCCTTGCCGTGCCGTTCCTTCCGTTACCCTTGCCTTTCTTTGCTTTCCCTTGCCTTCCTTACCTTCCGTTACTCTTTGCTTGCCTTCCGTGCATTGCCAAGCCTTCCGTTGTCGTGCCTTAGCCTTGCCTCCCCTGACCGTGCTTTACCATGCGTTACCCTTTCCTTGCCTTGCCGTGCATTGCCTAGCGTGCGTTGTCGTGCCTTAGACTTGTTTCCCCTTGCCGTGCCGGTCCTTGCGTTACCATTGCCTTTCCTTGCTTTCCCTTGCCTTCCTTACCTTCCGTTACTCTTTGCTTGCCTTCCCTGCATTGCCTAGCCTTGCGTTGTCGTGCCTTAGCCTTATCTCGCCTGACCGTGCCTTCCTTTGCTTTAAGCTTTCCTTCCATTGCCGTGCATTGCCTAGCCTTGCGTTGTCGTGCATTAGCCTTGCCTAGCCTCACCGTGCCTTGCCTTGCGTTACCCTTTCCTTGCCTTGCCGTGCATTGCTAGCCTTGCGTTGTCGTCCCTTAGCCTTGCCTCGCCTGAACGTGCTTTCCCATGCGTTACCCTTTCCTTGCCTTGCCGTGCATTGCCTAGCCGTGCGTTGTCGTCCCTTAGCCTTGCTTCCCCTTGCCGTGGCGTGCCTTTTGTCACACTTGCCTTGCCTGGCTTTGCCTTGCCTTCCTTTCCTTCCGTTACTCTTTCCTTGCCTTGCCGTGCATTGCCTAGCCTTGCATTGTCGTGCCTTATCCTTGCCTCACCTGACCGTGCCTTCCCCTGCGTTACCCTTTCCTTGCCTTGCCGTGCATTGCCTAGCCCTGCGTTGTCGTTCCTTAGCCTTCTTTCCCCTTGCCGTGACGTTCCTTCCGTTACCCTTGCCTTTCCTTGCTTTTCCTTGCCTTGCTTACCTTCCGTTACTCTTTGCTTCCCTTCCCTGCATTGCCTAGCCTTGCGTTGTCGTGCCTTAGCCTTATCTCGCCTGACCGTGCCTTCCTTTGCTTTAAGCTTTCCTTGCATTGTCGTGCATTGCCTAGCCTTGCGTTGTCGTGCATTAGCCTTGCCTAGCCTCACCGTGCCTTGCCTTGCGTTACCCTTTCCTTGCCTTGCCGTGCATTGCCTAGCCGTGCGTTGTCGTGCCTTAGCCTTGTTTCCCCTTGCCGTGGCGTGCCTTTTGTTACACTTGCCTTGCCTGGCTTTGCCTTGCCTTCCTTTCCTTCCGTTACTCTTTCCTTGCCTTGCCGTGCATTGCCTAGCCTTGCATTGTCGTGCCTTATCCTTGCATTACCTGACCGTGCCTTCCCCTGCGTTACCCTCTCCTTGCCTTGCCGTGCATTGCCGAGCCCTGCGTTGTCGTGCCTTAGCCTTGTTACCCCTTGCCGTGCCGTTCCTTCCGTTACCATTGCCTTTCCTTGCTTTCCCTTGCCTTCCTTACCTTCCGTTGCTCTTTGCTTGCTTTCCCTGCATTGCCTAGCCTTGCGTTGTCGTGCCTTAGCCTTATCTCGCCTAACCGTGCCTTCCTTTGCTTTAAGCTTTCCTTGCATTGTCGTGCATTGCCTAGCCTTGCGTTGTCGTGCATTAGCCTTGCCTAGTCTCACCGTGCCTTGCCTTGCGTTACTCTTTCCTTGCCTTGCCTGGCATTGCCTAGCCTTGCATTTTCGTGCCTTATCCTTGCCTCACCTGACCGTGCCTTCCCTTGCGTTACCCTTTCCTTGCCTTGCCGTGCATTGCCTAGCCCTGCGTTGTCGTGCCTTAGCCTTGTTACCCCTTGCCGTGCCGTTCCTTCCGTTACCCTTGCCTTCCCTTGCTTTCCCTTGCCTTCCTTGCGTTCCGTTACTCTTTGCTTGCTTTCCGTGCATTGCCTAGCCTTGCGTTGTCATGCCTTAGCCTTGCCTCTCCTGACCGTGCTTTCCCATGCGTTACCCTTTCCTTGCCTTGCCGTGCATTGCCTAGCGTGCGTTGTCCTGCCTTAGCCTTGTTTCCCCTTGCCGTGCCGTTCCTTCCGTTACACTTCCCTTTCCTTGGTTTCCCTTGCCTTCCTTACTTTCCGTTACTCTTTCCTTGCCTTGCCGTGCATTACCTAGCCTGCGTTGCCGTGCCTTAGCCTTGTTTCCCCTTGCCGTGCCGTTCCTTCCGTTACCCTTGCCTTTCCTTGCTTTTCCTTGCCTTGCTTACCTTCCGTTACTCTTTGCTTGCCTTCCCTGAATTGCCTAGCCTTGCGTTGTGGTGCTTTAGCCTTATCTCGCCTGACTTTGCCTTCCTTTGCTTTAAGCTTTCCTTGCATTGTCGTGCATTGCCTAGCCTTGCGTTTTCGTGCATTAACCTTGCCTAGCCTCACCGTGCCTTGCTTGCGTTACCCTTTCCTTGCCTTGCCGTGCATTTCCTAGCCGTGTGTTGTCGTGCCTTAGCCTTGTTACCCCTTGCCGTGCCGTTCCTTCCGTTACCCTTGCCTTCCCTTGCTTTCCATTTCCTTCCTTGCATTCCGTTACTCCTTGCTTGCTTTCCGTGCATTGCCTAGCCTTGCGTTGGCTTTCCTTAGCCTTGCCTCGCCTGACCGTGCTTTCCCATGCGTTACCCTTTCCTTGCCTTGCCGTGCATTGCCTAGCGTACGTTGTCGTGCCTTAGCCTTTTTTCCCCTTGCCGTGCCGTTCCTTCCGTTACACTTGCCTTTCTTTGCTTTCCCTTGCCTTCCTTACCTTCCGTTACTCTTTGCTTGCCTTCCGTGCATTGCCAAGACTTGCGTTGTCGTGCCTTAGCCTTGCCTCCCCTGACCGTGCTTTCCCATGCGTTACCCTTTCCTTGCCTTGCCGTGCATTGCCTAGCGTGCGTTGTCGTGCCTTAGACTTGTTTCCCCTTGCCGTGCCGTTCCTTCCGTTACCATTGCCTTTCCTTGCTTTCCCTTGCCTTCCTTAACTTCCGTTACTCTTTGCTTGCCTTCCCTGCATTGCCTAGCCTTGCGTTGTCGTGCCTTAGCCTTATCTCGCCTGACGGTGCCTTCCTTTGCTTTAAGCTTTACTTGCTTTGTCGTGCATTGCCTAGCCTTGCGTTATCGTGCATTAGGCTTGCCTAGCCTCACCGTGCCTTGCCTTGCGTTACCCTTTCCTTGCCTTGCCGTGCATTTCCTAGCCGTGTGTTGTCGTGCCTTAGCCTTGTTTCCCCTTGCCGTGGCGTGCCTTTTGTCACACTTGCCTTGCCTGGCTTTGCCTTGCCTTCCTTTCCTTCCGTTACTCTTTCCTTGCCTTGCCGTGCATTGCCTAGCCTTGCATTGTCGTGCCTTATCCTTGCCTCACCTGACCGTGCCTTCCCCTGCGTTACCCTTTCCTTGCCTTGCCGTGCATTGCCTAGCCCTGCGTTGTCGTGCCTTAGCCTTCTTTCCCCTTGCCGTGACGTTCCTTCCGTTACCCTTGCCTTTCCTTGCTTTTCCTTGCCTTGCTTACCTTCCGTTACTCTTTGCTTCCCTTCCCTGCATTGCCTAGCCTTGCGTTGTCGTGCCTTAGCCTTATCTCGCCTGACCGTGCCTTCCTTTGCTTTAAGCTTTCCTTGCATTGTCGTGCATTGCCTAGCCTTGCGTTGTCGTGCATTAGCCTTGCCTAGCCTCACCGTGCCTTGCCTTGCGTTACCCTTTCCTTGCCTTGCCGTGCATTGCCTAGCCGTGCGTTGTCGTGCCTTAGCCTTGTTTCCCCTTGCCGTGGCGTGCCTTTTGTTACACTTGCCTTGCCTGGCTTTGCCTTGCCTTCCTTTCCTTCCGTTACTCTTTCCTTGCCTTGCCGTGCATTGCCTAGCCTTGCATTGTCGTGCCTTATCCTTGCATTACCTGACCGTGCCTTCCCCTGCGTTACCCTCTCCTTGCCTTGCCGTGCATTGCCGAGCCCTGCGTTGTCGTGCCTTAGCCTTGTTACCCCTTGCCGTGCCGTTCCTTCCGTTACCATTGCCTTTCCTTGCTTTCCCTTGCCTTCCTTACCTTCCGTTACTCTTTGCTTGCTTTCCCTGCATTGCCTAGCCTTGCGTTGTCGTGCCTTAGCCTTATCTCGCCTAACCGTGCCTTCCTTTGCTTTAAGCTTTCCTTGCATTGTCGTGCATTGCCTAGCCTTGCGTTGTCGTGCATTAGCCTTGCCTAGTCTCACCGTGCCTTGCCTTGCGTTACTCTTTCCTTGCCTTGCCGTGCATTGCCTAGCCTTGCATTTTCGTGCCTTATCCTTGCCTCACCTGACCGTGCCTTCCCTTGCGTTACCCTTTCCTTGCCTTGCCGTGCATTGCCTAGCCCTGCGTTGTCGTGCCTTAGCCTTGTTACCCCTTGCCGTGCCGTTCCTTCCGTTACCCTTGCCTTCCCTTGCTTTCCCTTGCCTTCCTTGCGTTCCGTTACTCTTTGCTTGCTTTCCGTGCATTGCCTAGCCTTGCGTTGTCATGCCTTAGCCTTGCCTCTCCTGACCGTGCTTTCCCATGCGTTACCCTTTCCTTGCCTTGCCGTGCATTGCCTAGCGTGCGTTGTCGTGCCTTAGCCTTGTTTCCCCTTGCCGTGCCGTTCCTTCCGTTACACTTCCCTTTCCTTGGTTTCCCTTGCCTTCCTTACTTTCCGTTACTCTTTCCTTGCCTTGCCGTGCATTACCTAGCCTGCGTTGCCGTGCCTTAGCCTTGTTTCCCCTTGCCGTGCCGTTCCTTCCGTTACCCTTGCCTTTCCTTGCTTTTCCTTGCCTTGCTTACCTTCCGTTACTCTTTGCTTGCCTTCCCTGAATTGCCTAGCCTTGCGTTGTGGTGCTTTAGCCTTATCTCGCCTGACTTTGCCTTCCTTTGCTTTAAGCTTTCCTTGCATTGTCGTGCATTGCCTAGCCTTGCGTTTTCGTACATTAACCTTGCCTAGCCTCACCGTGCCTTGCTTGCGTTACCCTTTCCTTGCCTTGCCGTGCATTTCCTAGCCGTGTGTTGTCGTGCCTTAGCCTTGTTACCCCTTGCCGTGCCGTTCCTTCCGTTACCCTTGCCTTCCCTTGCTTTCCATTTCCTTCCTTGCATTCCGTTACTCCTTGCTTGCTTTCCGTGCATTGCCTAGCCTTGCGTTGGCTTTCCTTAGCCTTGCCTCGCCTGACCGTGCTTTCCCATGCGTTACCCTTTCCTTGCCTTGCCGTGCATTGCCTAGCGTACGTTGTCGTGCCTTAGCCTTTTTTCCCCTTGCCGTGCCGTTCCTTCCGTTACACTTGCCTTTCTTTGCTTTCCCTTGCCTTCCTTACCTTCCGTTACTCTTTGCTTGCCTTCCGTGCATTGCCAAGACTTGCGTTGTCGTGCCTTAGCCTTGCCTCCCCTGACCGTGCTTTCCCATGCGTTACCCTTTCCTTGCCTTGCCGTGCATTGCCTAGCGTGCGTTGTCGTGCCTTAGACTTGTTTCCCCTTGCCGTGCCGTTCCTTCCGTTACCATTGCCTTTCCTTGCTTTCCCTTGCCTTCCTTACCTTCCGTTACTCTTTGCTTGCCTTCCCTGCATTGCCTAGCCTTGCGTTGTCGTGCCTTAGCCTTATCTCGCCTGACGGTGCCTTCCTTTGCTTTAAGCTTTACTTGCTTTGTCGTGCATTGCCTAGCCTTGCGTTATCGTGCATTAGCCTTGCCTAGCCTCACCGTGCCTAGCCTTGCGTTACCCTTTCCTTGCCTTGCCGTGCATTTCCTAGCCGTGTGTTGTCGTGCCTTAGCCTTGTTTCCCCTTGCCGTTGCGTGCCTTTTGTTACACTTGCCTTGCCTGGCTTTGCCTTGCCTTCCTTTCCTTCCGTTACTCTTTCCTTGCCTTGCCGTGCATTGCCTAGCCTTGCATTGTCGTGCCTTATCCTTGCCTCACCTGACCGTGACTTCCCCTGCGTTACCCTTTCCTTGCCTTGCCCTGCATTGCCTAGCCCTGCGTTGTCGTGCCTTAGCCTTGTTACCCCTTGCCGTGCCGTTCCTTCCGTTACCCTTGCCTTCACTTGCTTTCCCTTGTCTTCCTTCCGTTCCGTTACTCTTTGCTTGCTTTCCGTGCATTGCCTAGGCTTGCGTTGTAATGCCTTAGCCTTGCCTCGCCTGACCGGGCTTTCCCATGCGTTACCCTTTCCTTGCCTTGCCGTGCATTGCCTAGCGTGCGTTGTCGTACCTTAGCCTTGTTTCCCCTTGCCGTGCCGTTCCTTCCGTTACCCTTGCCTTTCCTTGCTTTTCCTTGCCTTGCTTACCTTCCTTTACTCTTTGCTTCCCTTCCCTGCATTGCCTAGCCTTGCGTTGTCGTGCCTTAGCCTTATCTCGCCTGAACGTGCTTTCCCATGCGTTACCCTTTCCTTGCCTTGCCGTGCCTTGCCTAGCCTGCGTTGCCGTGCCTTAGCCTTGTTTCCCCTTGCCGTGCCGTTCCTTCCGTTACCCTTGCCTTTCCTTGCTTTTCCTTGCCTTGCTTACCTTCCGTTACTCTTTGCTTCCCTTCCCTGCATTGCCTAGCCTTGCGTTGTCGTGCCTTAGCCTTATCTCGCCTGACCGTGCCTTCCTTTGCTTTAAGCTTTCCTTGCATTGTCGTGCATTGCCTAGCCTTCCGTTGTCGTGCATTAGCCTTGCCTAGCCTCACCGTGCCTTGCCTTGCGTTACCCTTTCCTTGCCTTGCCGTGCATTGCCTAGCCGTGCGTTGTCGTGCCTTAGCCTTCTTTCCCCTTGCCGTGGCGTGCCTTTTGTTACACTTGCCTTGCTTGGCTTTGCCTTGCCTTCCTTTCCTTCCGTTACTCTTTCCTTGCCTTGCCGTGCATTGCCTAGCCCTGCGTTGTCGTGCCTTAGCCTTGTTACCCCTTGCCGTGCCGTTCCTTCCGTTACCCTTGCCTTCCCTTGCTTTCCCTTGCCTTCCTTGCGTTCCGTTACGCTTTGCTTGCTTTCCGTGCATTGCCTAGCCTTGCGTTGTCATGCCTTAGCCTTGACTCGCCTGACCGTGCTTTCCCATGCGTTACCCTTTCCTTGCCTTGCCGTGCATTGCCTAGCGTGCGTTGTTGTGCCTTAGACTTGTTTCCCCTTGCCGTGCCGTTCCTTCCGTTACCATTGCCTTTCCTTGCTTTCCCTTGCCTTCCTTACCTTCCGTTACTCTTTGCTTGCTTTCCCTGCATTGCCTAGACTTGCGTTGTCGTGCCTTAGCCTTATCTCGCCTGACCGTGCCTTCCTTTGCTTTAAGCTTTCCTTGCATTGTCGTGCATTGCCTAGCCTTGCGTTGTCGTGCATTAGCCTTGCCTAGCCTCAACGTGCTTTGCCTTGCGTTACTCTTTCCTTGCCTTGCCGTGCATTGCCTAGACTTGCATTTTCGTGCCTTATCCTTGCCTCACCTGACCGTGCCTTCCCTTGCGTTACCCTTTCCTTGCCTTGCCGTGCATTGCCTAGCCCTGCGTTGTCGTCCCTTAGCCTTGTTACCCCTTGCCGTGCCGTTCCTTCCGTTACCCTTGCCTTCCCTTGCTTTCCCTTGCCTTCCTTGCGTTCCGTTACTCTTTGCTTGCTTTCCGTGCATTGCCTAGCCTTGCGTTGTCATGCCTTAGCCTTGCCTCTCCTGACCGTGCTTTCCCATGCGTTACCCTTTCCTTGCCTTGCCGTGCATTGCCTAGCGTGCGTTGTCGTGCCTTAGCCTTGTTTCCCCTTGCCGTGCCGTTCCTTCCGTTACACTTGCCTTTCCTTGCTTTCCCTTGCCTTCCTTACTTTCCGTTACTATTTGCTTGCCTTCCGTGCATTGCTAGCCTTGCGTTGTCGTGCCTTAGCCTTGCCTCTCCTGAACGTGCTTTCCCATGCGTTACCCTTTCCTTGCCTTGCCGTGCATTGCCTAGCCTGCGTTGCCGTGCCTTAGCCTTGTTTCCCCTTGCCGTGCTGTTCCTTCCGTTACCCTTGCCTTTCCTTGCTTTTCCTTGCCTTGCTTACCTTCCGTTACTCTTTGCTTCCCTTCCCTGCATTGCCTAGCCTTCCGTTGTCGGGCCTTAGCCTTATCTCGCCTGACCGTGCCTTCCTTTGCTTTAAGCTTTCCTTGCATTGTCGTGCATTGCCTAGCCTTGCGTTGTCGTGCATTAGACTTGCCTAGCCTCACCGTGCCTTGCCTTGCGTTACCCTTTCCTTGCCTTGCCGTGCATTGCCTAGCCGTGCGTTGTCGTGCCTTAGCCTTGTTTCCCCTTGCCGTGGCGTTCCTTTTGTTACACTTGAATTGCCTGGCTTTGCCTTGCCTTCCTTTCCTTCCGTTACTCTTTCCTTGCCTTGCCGTGCATTACCTAGCCTTGCATTGTCGTGCCTTATCCTTGCATCACCTGACCGTGCCTTCCCCTGCGTTACCCTTTACTTGCCTTGCCGTGCATTGCCTAGCCCTGCGTTGTCGTGCTTTAGCCTTGTTACCCCTTGCCGTGCCGTTCCTTCCGTTACCCTTGCCTTCCCTTGCTTTTCCTTGCCTTCCTTGCGTTCCGTTACTCTTTGCTTGCTTTCCGTGCATTGCCTAGCCTTGCGTTGTCATGCCTTAGCCTTGCCTCGCCTGACCTTGCTTTCCCATGCGTTACCCTTTCCTTGCCTTGCCGTGCATTGCCTAGCGTGCGTTGTCGTGCCTTAGCCTTGTTTCCCCTTGCCGTGCCGTTCCTTCCGTTACCATTGCCTTTCCTTGCTTTCCCTTGCCTTCCTTACCTTCCGTTACTCTTTCCTTGCCTTGCCGTGCACTGCCTAGCCTTGCGTTGTCGTGCATTAGCCTTGCCTCACCTGACCGTGCCTTCCCTTGCGTTACCCTTTCCTTGCCTTGCCGTGCATTGCCTAGCGTGCGTTGTCGTGCCTTAGCCTTGTTTCCCCTTGCCGTGCCGTTCCTTCCGTTACACTTGCCTTTCCTTGCTTTCCCTTGCCTTCCTTACCTTCCGTTACTCTTTGCTTGCCTTCCGTGCATTGCTAGCCTTGCGTTGTCGTGCCTTAGCCTTGCCTCGCCTGAACGTGCTTTCCCATGCGTTACCCTTTCCTTGCCTTGCCGTGCATTGCCTAGCCTGCGTTGCCGTGCCTTAGCCTTGTTTCCCCTTGCCGTGCCGTTCCTTCCGTTACCCTTGCCTTTCCTTGGTTTTCCTTGCCTTGCTTACCTTCCGTTACTCTTTGCTTCCCTTCCCTGCATTGCCTAGCCTTGCGTTGTCGTGCCTTAGCCTTATCTCGCCTGACCGTGCCTTCCTTTCCTTTAAGCTTTCCTTGCATTGTCGTGCATTGCCTAGCCTTGCGTTGTCGTGCATTAGCCTTGCCTAGCCTCACCGTGCCTTGCCTTGCGTTACCCTTTCCTTGCCTTGCCGTGCATTGCCTAGCCGTGCGTTGTCGTGCCTTAGCCTTGTTTCCCCTTGCCGTGGCGTGCCTTTTGTTACACTTGCCTTGCCTGGCTTTACCTTGCCTTCCTTTCCTTCCGTTACTCTTTCCTTGCCTTGCCGTGCATTGCCTCGCCTTGCATTGTCGTGCCTTATACTTGCCTCACCTGACCGGGCCTTCCCCTGCGTTACTCTTCCTTGCCTTGCCGTGTATTGCCAAGCCCTGCGTTGTCGTGCCTTAGCCTTGTTACCCCTTGCCGTGCCGTTCCTTCTGTTACCCTTGCCTTCCCTTGATTTCCCTTGCCTTCCTTGCGTTCCGTTACCCTTTGCTTGCTTTCCGTGCATTGCCTAGCCTTGCGTTTTCATGCCTTAGCCTTCACTCGCCTGACCGTGCTTTCCCATGCGTTACCCTTTCCTTGCCTTGCCGTGCATTGCCTAGCGTGCGTTGTCGTGCCTTAAACTTGTTTCCCCTTGCCTTGCCGTTCCTTCCGTTACCATTGCCTTTCCTTGCTTTCCCTTGCCTTCCTCACCTTCCGTTACTCTTTGCTTGCTTTCGCTGCATTGCCTAGCCTTGCGTTTTCGTGCCTTAGCCTTATCTCGCCTGACGGTGCCTTCCTTTGCTTTAAGCTTTCCTTGCCTTGCCGTGCATTGCCTAGCCGTGCGTTGTCGTGCCTTAGCCTTGTTTCCCCTTGCCGTGGCGTGCCTTTTGTTACACTTGCTTTGCCTGGCTTTGCCTTGCCTTCCTTTCCTTCCGTTACTCTTTCCTTGCCTTGACGTGCACTGCCTAGCCTTGTATTGTCGTGTCTTATCCTTGCATCACCTGACCGTGCCTTCCCCATCGTTACCCTTTCCTTGCCTTGCCGTGCATTGCCTAGCCCTGCGTTGTCGTGCATTAGCCTTGTTACCCCTTGCCGTGCCGTTCCTTCCGTTACCCTTGCCTTCCCTCGCTTTCCCTTGGCTTCCTTGCGTTCCGTTACTCTTTGCTTGCTTTCCGTGCATTGCCTAGCCTTGCGTTGTCGTGCCTTAGCCTTGCCTCGCCTGACCGTGCATTCCCTTGCGTTACCCTTTCCTTGCCTTGCCGTGCATTGCCTAGCCGTGCGTTGTCGTGCCTTAGCCTTGTTTCCCCTTGCCGTGCCGTTCCTTCCGTTACACTTGCCTTTCTTTGCTTTCCCTTGCCTTCCTTACCTTCCGTTACTCTTTGCTTGCCTTCCGTGAATTGCCTAGCCTTGCGTTGTCGGGCCTTAGCCTTGCCTCGCCTGACCGTGCTTTCCGATGCGTTACCCTTTCCTTGCCTTGCCGTGCATTACCTAGCCTGCGTTGTCGTGCCTTAGCCTTGTTTCCCCTTGCCGTGCCGTTCCTTCCGTTACCCTTGCCTTCCCTTGCTTTCCCTTGCCTTCCTTGCGTTCCGTTACCCTTTGCTTCCTTTCCGTGTATTGCCTAGCCTTGCGTTTTCATGCCTTAGTCTTCACTCGCCTTACCGTGCTTTCCCATGCGTTACCCTTTCCTTGCCTTGCCGTGCATTGCCTAGCGTGCGTTGTCGTGCCTTAAACTTGTTTCCCCTTGCCTTGCCGTTCCTTCCGTTACCATTGCCTTTCCTTTCTTTCCCTTGCCTTCCTTACCTTCCGTTACTCTTTGCTTGCTTTCCCTGCATTGCCTAGCCTTGCGTTGTCGTGCCTTAGCCTTATCTCGCCTGACCGTGCCTTCCTTTGCTTTAAGCTTTCCTTGCATTGTCGTGCATTGCGTAGCCTTGCGTTGTCGTGCATTAGCCTTGCCTAGCCTCACTGTGCCTTGCCTTGCATTACTCTTTCCTTGCCTTGCCGTGCATTGCCACCCTTGCATTTTCGTGCCTTATACTTGCCTTACCTGACAGTGCCTTCCCTTCCGTTACCCTTTCCTTGCCTTGCTGTGCATTGCCTAGCCCTGCGTTGACGTGCCTTAGCCTTGTTACCACTTGCCGTGCCGTTCCGTCCGTTACCCTTGGCTTCCCTTGCTTTCCCTTGTCTTCCTTGCGTTCCGTTAATCTTTGCTTGCTTTCCGTGCATTGCCTAGCCTTGCGTTGTCATGCCTTAGCCTTGCCTCGCCTGACCTTGCTTTCCCATGCGTTACCCTTTCCTTGCCTTGCCGTGCATTGCCTAGCGTGCGTTGTCGTGCCTTAGCCTTGTTTCCCCTTGCCGTGCCGTTCCTTCCGTTACCATTGCCTTTCCTTGCTTTCCCTTGCCTTCCTTACCTTCCGTTACTGTTTCCTTGCCTTGCCGTGCACTGCCTAGCCTTGCGTGGTCGTGAATTAGCCTTGCCTCACCTGACCGTGCCTTCCCTTGCGTTACCCTTTCCTTGCCTTGCCGTGCATTGCGTAGCCCTGCGTTGTCGTGCCTTAGCCTTGTTACCCTGTGCCGTGCCCTTCCTTCCGTTACCCTTGCTTCACTTGCTTTCCCTTGCCTTCCTTGCGTTCCGTTACTCTTTGCTTGCCTTCCGTGCATTGCCTAGCCTTGCGTTGTCGTGCCTTAGCCTTGCCTCGCCTGACCGAGCTTTCCCATGCGTTACCCTTTCCTTGCTTTGCCGTGCATTGCCTAGCGTGCGTTGTCGTGCCTTAGCCTTTTTTTCCCCTTGCCGTGCCGTTCCTTCCGTTACCCTTGCTTTTTCTTGCTTTCCCTTGCCTTGCTTACCTTCTGTTATCCTTTGCTTGCCTTCCCTGCATTGCCTAGCCTGCGTTGTCGTGCCTTAGCCTTATCTCGCCTGACCGTGCCTTCCTTTGCTTTCAGCTTTCCTTGCATTGTCGTGCATTGCCTAGCCTTGCGTTGTCGTGCATTAGCCTTGCCTAGCCTCACCGTGCCTTGCCTTGCGTTATTCTTTCCTTGCCTTGCCGTGCATTGCCCAGCCTTGCATTTTCGTGCCTTATCCTTGCCTCACCTGACCGTGCCTTCCCTTGCGTTACCCTTTCCTTGCCTTGCCGTGCATTGCCTAGCCCTGCGTTGTCGTGCCTTAGCCTTGTTACCCCTTGCCGTGCCGTTCCTTCCGTTACCCTGGCCTTCCCTTGCTTTCCCTTGCCTTCCTTGCGTTCCGTTACTCTTTGCTTGCTTTCCGTGCATTGCCTAGCCTTGCGTTGTCATGCCTTAGCCTTGCCTCGCCTGACCTTGCTTTCCCATGCGTTACCCTTTCCTTGCCTTGCCGTGCATTGCCTAGCGTGCGTTGTCGTGCCTTAGCCTTGTTTCCCCTTGCCGTGCCGTTCCTTCCGTTACCATTGCCTTTCCTTGCTTTCCCTTGCCTTCCTTACCTTCCGTTACTGTTTCCTTGCCTTGCCGTGCACTGCCTAGCCTTGCGTGGTCGTGAATTAGCCTTGCCTCACCTGACCGTGCCTTCCCTTGCGTTACCCTTTCCTTGCCTTGCCGTGCATTGCGTAGCCCTGCGTTGTCGTGCCTTAGCCTTGTTACCCTGTGCCGTGCCCTTCCTTCCGTTACCCTTGCTTCACTTGCTTTCCCTTGCCTTCCTTGCGTTCCGTTACTCTTTGCTTGCCTTCCGTGCATTGCCTAGCCTTGCGTTGTCGTGCCTTAGCCTTGCCTCGCCTGACCGAGCTTTCCCATGCGTTACCCTTTCCTTGCTTTGCCGTGCATTGCCTAGCGTGCGTTGTCGTGCCTTAGCCTTTTTTCCCCTTGCCGTGCCGTTCCTTCCGTTACCCTTGCTTTTTCTTGCTTTCCCTTGCCTTGCTTACCTTCTGTTATCCTTTGCTTGCCTTCCCTGCATTGCCTAGCCTGCGTTGTCGTGCCTTAGCCTTATCTCGCCTGACCGTGCCTTCCTTTGCTTTCAGCTTTCCTTGCATTGTCGTGCATTGCCTAGCCTTGCGTTGTCGTGCATTAGCCTTGCCTAGCCTCACCGTGCCTTGCCTTGCGTTATTCTTTCCTTGCCTTGCCGTGCATTGCCCAGCCTTGCATTTTCGTGCCTTATCCTTGCCTCACCTGACCGTGCCTTCCCTTGCGTTACCCTTTCCTTGCCTTGCCGTGCATTGCCTAGCCCTGCGTTGTCGTGCCTTAGCCTTGTTACCCCTTGCCGTGCCGTTCCTTCCGTTACCCTGGCCTTCCCTTGCTTTCCCTTGCCTTCCTTGCGTTCCGTTACTCTTTGCTTGCTTTCCGTGCATTGCCTAGCCTTGCGTTGTCATGCCTTAGCCTTGCCTCTCCTGACCGTGCTTTCCCATGCGTTACCCTTTCCTTGCCTTGCCGTGCATTGCCTAGCGTGCGTTGTCGTGCCTTAGCCTTGTTTCCCCTTGCCGTGCCGTTCCTTCCGTTACCCTTGCCTTTCCTTGCTTTTCCTTGCCTTGCTTACCTTCCGTTACTCTTTGCTTCCCTTCCCTGCATTGCCTAGCCTTGCGTTATCGTGCCTTAGCCTTATCTCGCCTGACCGTGCCTTCCTTTGCTTTAAGCTTTCCTTGCATTGTCGTGCATTGCCTAGCCTTGCGTTGTCGTGCATTAGCCTTGCCTAGCCTCACCGTGCCTTGCCTTGCGTTACCCTTTCCTTGCCTTGCCGTGCATTGCCTAGCCGTGCGTTGTCGTGCCTTAGCCTTGTTTCCCGTTGCCGTGGCGTGCTTTTGTTACACTTGAATTGCCTGGCTTTGCTTTGCCTTCCTTTCCTTCCGTTAATCTTTACTTGCCTTGCCGTGCATTGCCTATCCTTGCATTGTCGTGACTTATCCTTGCATCACCTGACCGTGCCTTCCCCTGCGTTACCTTTGCTTGCCTTGCCGTGCATTGCCTAGCCCTGCGTTGTCGTGCCTTAGCCTTGTTACCCCTTGCCGTGCCGTTCCTTCCGTTACCCTTGCCTTCCCTTGCTTTCCCTTGCCTTCCTTGCCTTCCATTACACATTGCTTGCTTTCCGTGCATTGCCTAGCCTTGCCTTGTCATGCCTTAGCCTTGACTCATCTGACCGTGCTTTCCCATGCGTTACCCTTTCCTTGCCTTGCCGTGCATTGCCTAGCGTGCGTTGTCGAGCCTTAGAATTGTTTCCCCTTGCCGTGCGGTTCCTTCCGTTACCATTGCCTTTCCTTGCTTTCCCTTGCCTTCCTTACCTTCCGTTATTCTTTGCTTGCTTTCCCTGCATTGCCTAGCCTTGCGTTGTCGTGCCTTAGCCTTATCTCGCCTCACCGTGCCTTCCTTTGCTTTAAGCTTTCCTTGCATTGTCGTGCATTGCCTAGCCTTGCGTTGTCGTGCATTAGCCTTGCCTAGCCTCACCGTGCCTTACCTTGGGTTACTCTTTCCTTGCCTTGCCGTGCATTGCCTAGCCTTGCATTTTCGTGCCTTATCCTTGCCTCACCTGACCGTGCCTTCCCTTGCGTTACCCTTTCCTTGCCTTGCCGTGCATTGCCTAGCCCTGCGTTGTCGTGCCTTAGCCTTGTTACCCCTTGCCGTGCCGTTCCTTCCGTTACCCTTGCCTTCCCTTGCTTTCCCTTGCCTTCCTTGCGTTCCGTTACACTTTGCTTGCCTTCCGTGCATTGCCTAGCCTTGCGTTGTTGTGCCTTAGCCTTGCCTCGCCTGAACGTGATTTCCCATGCCTTACCCTTTCCTTGTCTTGCCGTGCATTGCCTAGCCTGCGTTGCCGTGCCTTAGCCTTGTTTCCCCTTGCCGTGCCGTTCCTTCCGTTACCCTTGCCTTTCCTTGCTTTTCCTTGCCTTGCTTACCTTCCGTTACTCTTTGCTTTCCTTCCCTGAATTGCCTAGCCTTGCGATGTCGTGCCTTAGCCTTATCTCGCCTGACCGTGCCTTCCTTTGCTTTAAGGTTTCCTTGCATTGTCGTGCATTGCCTAGCCTTGCGTTTTCGTGCATTAGCCTTGCCTAGCCTCACCGTGCCTTGCCTTGCGTTACCCTTTGCTTGCCTTGCCGTGCATTGCCTAGCCGTGGGTTGTCGTGCCTTAGCCTTGTTTCCCATTGCCGTGCCGTTCCTTCTGTTACACTTGCCTTTCTTTGCTTTCCCTTGCCTTCCTTACCTTCCGTTACTCTTTGCTTCCCATCCCTGCATTGCCTAGCCTTGCGTTGTCGGCCCTTAGCCTTGCCTCGCCTGACAGTGCTTTCCCATGCGTTACCCTTTCCTTGCCTTGCCGTGCATTGCCTAGCCTGCGTTGTCGTGCCTTAGCCTTGTTTCCCTTTGCCGTGCCGTTCCTTCCGTTACCCTTGCCTTTCATTGCTTTTCCTTGCCTTGCTTACCTTCCGTTACTCTTTGCTTCCCTTCCCTGCATTGCCTAGCCTTGCGTTGTCGTGCATTAGCCTTGCCTAGCCTCACCGTGCCTTGCCTTGCGTTACCCTTTCCTTGCCTTGCCGTGCATTGCCTAATCGTCCGTTGTCGTGCCTTAGCCTAGTTTCCCCTTGCCGTGGCGTGCCTTTTGTTACACTTCCCTTGCCTGGCTTTGCCTTCCCTTCCTTTCCTTCCGTTACTCTTTCCTTGCCTTGCCGTGCATTGCCTAGCCTCGCATTGTCGTGCCTTATCCTTGCCTCACCTGACCGTGCCTTCCCCTGCGTTACCCTTTCCTTGCCTTGCCGTGCATTGCCTAGCCCGGCGTTGTCGTGCCTTAGCCTTGTTACCCCTTGCCGTGCCGTTCCTTCCCTTACGCTTGCCTTCCCTTGCTTTCCATTGCCTTCCTTGCGTTCCGTTACTCTTTGCTTGCTTTCCGTGCATTGCCTAGCCTTGCGTTGTCATGCCTTAGCCTTGCCTCGCCTGACCTTGCTTTCCCATGCGTTACCCTTTACTTGCCTTGCCGTGCATTGCCTAGCGTGCGTTGTCGTGCCTTAGCCTTGTTTCCCCTTGCCGTGCCGTTCCTTCCGTTACCATTGCCTTTCCTTGCTTTCCCTTGCCTTCCTTACCTTCCGTTACTCTTTCCTTGCCTTGCCGTGCACTGCCTAGCCTTGCGTTGTCGTGCATTAGCCTTGCCTCACCTGACCGTGCCTTCCCTTGCGTTACCCTTTCCTTGCCTTGCCGTGCATTGCCTAGCCCTGCGTTGTCGTGCCTTAGCCTTGTTACACCTTGCCGTGCCGTTCCTTCCGTTACCCTTGCCTTCACTTGCTTTTCCTTGCCTTCCTTGCGTTCCGTTACTCTTTCCTTGCTTTCCCTGGATGGCCTAGCCTTTCGTTGTCATGCCTTAGCCTTGCCTCGCCTGACCGTGCTTTCCCATGCGTTACCCTTTCCTTACCTTGGCTTGCATTGCCTAGCGTGCGTTGTCGTGCCTTAGCCTTGTTTCCCCTTGCCGTGCCGTTCCTTCCGTTACCCTTGCCTTTCCTTGCTTTTCCTTGCCTTGCTTACCTTCCGTTACTCTTTGCTTCCCTTCCCTGCATTGCCTAGCCTTGCGTTGTCGTGCCTTAGCCTTATCTCGCCTGACCGTGCCTTCCTTTGCTTTAAGCTTTCCTTGCATTGTCGTATTGCCTAGCCTTGCGTTGTCGTGCATTAGCCTTGCCTAGCCTCACCGTGCCTTGCCTTGCGTTACCCTTTCCTTGCCTTGCCGTGCATTGCCTAGCCGTGCGTTGTCGTGCCTTAGCCTTGTTTCCCCTGCCGTGGCGTGCCTTTTGTTACACTTGCCTTGCCTGGCTTTGCCTTGCCTTCCTTCCCTTGCGTTACCCTTTCCTTCCCTTGCCGTGCATTGCCTAGCCCTGCGTTGTCGTGCATTAGCCTTGTTACCCCTTGCCGTGCGGTTCCTTCCGTTACCCTTGCCTTCCCTCGCTTTCCCTTGGCTTCCTTGCGTTCCGTTACTCTTTGCTTGCTTTCCGTGCATTGCCTAGCCTTGCGTTGTCGTGCCTTAGCCTTGCCTCGCCTGACCGTGCATTCCCTTGCGTTACCCTTTCCTTGCCTTGCCGTGCATTGCCTAGCCGTGCGTTGTCGTGCCTTAGCCTTGTTTCCCCTTGCCGTTCCGTTCCTTCCGTTACACTTACCTTTCTTTGCTTTCCCTTGCTTTCCTTACCTTCCGTTACTCTTTGCTTCCCTTCCCTGCATTGCCTAGCCTTGCGTTGTCGTGCCTTAGCCTTATCTCGCCTGACCGTGCCTTCCTTTGCTTTAAGCTTTCCTTGCATTGTCGTGCATTGCGTAGCCTTGCGTTGTCGTGCATTAGCCTTGCCTAGCCTCACTGTGCCTTGCCTTGCATTACTCTTTCCTTGCCTTGCCGTGCATTGCCACCCTTGCATTTTCGTGCCTTATACTTGCCTTACCTGACAGTGCCTTCCCTTGCGTTACCCTTTCCTTGCCTTGCCGTGCATTGCCTAGCCCTGCGTTGTCGTGCCTTAGCCTTGTTACCCCTTGCCGTGCCGTTCCTTCCGTTACCCTTGCCTTCCCTTGCTTTCCCTTGTCTTCCTTGCGTTCCGTTAATCTTTGCTTGCTTTCCGTGCATTGCCTAGCCTTGCGTTGTCATGCCTTAGCCTTGCCTCGCCTGACCTTGCTTTCCCATGCGTTACCCTTTCCTTGCCTTGCCGTGCATTGCCTAGCGTGCGTTGTCGTGCCTTAGCCTTGTTTCCCCTTGCCGTGCCGTTCCTTCCGTTACCATTGCCTTTCCTTGCTTTCCCTTGCCTTCCTTACCTTCCGTTACTCTTTCCTTGCCTTCCGTGCATTGCCTAGCCTTGCGTTGTCGTGCCTTAGCCTTATCTCGCTTGACCGTGCCTTCCTTTGCTTTAAGCTTTCCTTGCATTGTCGTGCATTGCCTAGCCTTGCGTTGTCGTGCATTAGCCTTGCCTAGCCTCACCGTGCCTTGCCTTGCGTTACCCTTTCCTTGCCTTGCCGTGCATTGCCTAGCCGTGGCGTGCCTTTTGTTCCAATTGCCTTGCCTGGCTTTGCCTTGCCTTCCTTTCCTTCCGTTACTCTTTCCTTGCCTTGCCGTGCATTGCCTAGCCTTGCATTGTCGTGCCTTATCCTTGCCTCACCTGACCGTGCCTTCCCCTGCGTTACCCTTTCCTTGCCTTGCCGTGCATTGCCTAGCCCTGCGTTGTCGTGCCTTAGCCTTGTTACCCCTTGCCGTGCCGTTCCTTCCGTTACCCTTGCCTTCACTTGCTTTCCCTTGTCTTCCTTCCGTTCCGTTACTCTTTGCTTGCTTTCCGTGCATTGCCTAGCCTTGCGTTGGCTTTCCTTAGCCTTGCCTCGCCTGACCGTGCTTTCCCATGCGTTACGCTTTCCTTCCCTTGCCGTGCATTGCCTAGCGTGCGTTGTCGTGCCTTAGCCTTGTTTCCCCTTGCCGTGCCGTTCCTTCCGTTACCCTTGCCTTTCTTTGTTTTCCCTTGCCTTCCTTACCTTCCGTTACTCTTTGCTTGCCTTCCGTGCATTGCCAAGCCTTGCGTTGTCGTGCCTTAGCCTTGCCTCCCCTGACCGTGCTTTACCATGCGTTACCCTTTCCTTGCCTTGCCGTGCATTGCCTAGCGTGCGTTGTCGTGCCTTAGACTTGTTTCCCCTTGCCGTGCCGTTCCTTGCGTTACCATTGCCTTTCCTTGCTTTCCCTTGCCTTCCTTACCTTCCGTTACTCTTTGCTTGCCTTCCCTGCATTGCCTAGCCTTGCGTTGTCGTGCCTTAGCCTTATCTCGCCTGACCGTGCCTTCCTTTGCTTTAAGCTTTCCTTCCATTGTCGTGCATTGCCTAGCCTTGCGTTGTCGTGCATTAGCCTTGCCTAGCCTCACCGTGCCTTGCCTTGCGTTACCCTTTCCTTGCCTTGCCGTGCATTGCTAGCCTTGCGTTGTCGTGCCTTAGCCTTGCCTCGCCTGAACGTGCTTTCCCATGCGTTACCCTTTCCTTGCCTTGCCGTGCATTGCCTATCCGTGCGTTGTCGTCCCTTAGCCTTGCTTCCCCTTGCCGTGGCGTGCCTTTTGTCACACTTTCCTTGCCTGGCTTTGCCTTGCCTTCCATTCCTTCCGTTACTCTTTCCTTGCCTTGCCGTGCATTGCCTAGCCTTGCATTGTCGTGCCTTATCCTTGCCTCACCTGACCGTGCCTTCCCTTGCGTTACCCTTTCCTTGCCTTGCCGTGCATTGCCTAGCCCTGCGTTGTCGTGCCTTAGCCTTGTTACCCCTTGCCGTGCCGTTCCTTCCGTTACCCTGGCCTTCCCTTGCTTTCCCTTGCCTTCCTTGCGTTCCGTTACTCTTTGCTTGCTTTCCGTGCATTGCCTAGCCTTGCGTTGTCATGCCTTAGCCTTGCCTCTCCTGACCGTGCTTTCCCATGCGTTACCCTTTCCTTGCCTTGCCGTGCATTGCCTAGCCTGCGTTGCCGTGCCTTAGCCTTGTTTCCCCTTGCCGTGCCGTTCCTTCCGTTACCCTTGCCTTTCCTTGCTTTTCCTTGCCTTGCTTACCTTCCGTTACTCTTTGCTTCCCTTCCCTGCATTGCCTAGCCTTGCGTTATCGTGCCTTAGCCTTATCTCGCCTGACCGTGCCTTCCTTTGCTTTAAGCTTTCCTTGCATTGTCGTGCATTGCCTAGCCTTGCGTTGTCGTGCATTAGCCTTGCCTAGCCTCACCGTGCCTTGCCTTGCGTTACCCTTTCCTTGCCTTGCCGTGCATTGCCTAGCCGTGCGTTGTCGTGCCTTAGCCTTGTTTCCCGTTGCCGTGGCGTGCTTTTGTTACACTTGAATTGCCTGGCTTTGCTTTGCCTTCCTTTCCTTCCGTTAATCTTTACTTGCCTTGCCGTGCATTGCCTATCCTTGCATTGTCGTGACTTATCCTTGCATCACCTGACCGTGCCTTCCCCTGCGTTACCTTTGCTTGCCTTGCCGTGCATTGCCTAGCCCTGCGTTGTCGTGCCTTAGCCTTGTTACCCCTTGCCGTGCCGTTCCTTCCGTTACCCTTGCCTTCCCTTGCTTTCCCTTGCCTTCCTTGCCTTCCATTACACATTGCTTGCTTTCCGTGCATTGCCTAGCCTTGCCTTGTCATGCCTTAGCCTTGACTCATCTGACCGTGCTTTCCCATGCGTTACCCTTTCCTTGCCTTGCCGTGCATTGCCTAGCGTGCGTTGTCGAGCCTTAGAATTGTTTCCCCTTGCCGTGCGGTTCCTTCCGTTACCATTGCCTTTCCTTGCTTTCCCTTGCCTTCCTTACCTTCCGTTATTCTTTGCTTGCTTTCCCTGCATTGCCTAGCCTTGCGTTGTCGTGCCTTAGCCTTATCTCGCCTCACCGTGCCTTCCTTTGCTTTAAGCTTTCCTTGCATTGTCGTGCATTGCCTAGCCTTGCGTTGTCGTGCATTAGCCTTGCCTAGCCTCACCGTGCCTTACCTTGGGTTACTCTTTCCTTGCCTTGCCGTGCATTGCCTAGCCTTGCATTTTCGTGCCTTATCCTTGCCTCACCTGACCGTGCCTTCCCTTGCGTTACCCTTTCCTTGCCTTGCCGTGCATTGCCTAGCCCTGCGTTGTCGTGCCTTAGCCTTGTTACCCCTTGCCGTGCCGTTCCTTCCGTTACCCTTGCCTTCCCTTGCTTTCCCTTGCCTTCCTTGCGTTCCGTTACACTTTGCTTGCCTTCCGTGCATTGCCTAGCCTTGCGTTGTTCTGCCTTAGCCTTGCCTCGCCTGAACGTGATTTCCCATGCCTTACCCTTTCCTTGTCTTGCCGTGCATTGCCTAGCCTGCGTTGCCGTGCCTTAGCCTTGTTTCCCCTTGCCGTGCCGTTCCTTCCGTTACCCTTGCCTTTCCTTGCTTTTCCTTGCCTTGCTTACCTTCCGTTACTCTTTGCTTTCCTTCCCTGAATTGCCTAGCCTTGCGATGTCGTGCCTTAGCCTTATCTCGCCTGACCGTGCCTTCCTTTGCTTTAAGGTTTCCTTGCATTGTCGTGCATTGCCTAGCCTTGCGTTTTCGTGCATTAGCCTTGCCTAGCCTCACCGTGCCTTGCCTTGCGTTACCCTTTGCTTGCCTTGCCGTGCATTGCCTAGCCGTGGGTTGTCGTGCCTTAGCCTTGTTTCCCATTGCCGTGCCGTTCCTTCTGTTACACTTGCCTTTCTTTGCTTTCCCTTGCCTTCCTTACCTTCCGTTACTCTTTGCTTCCCATCCCTGCATTGCCTAGCCTTGCGTTGTCGGCCCTTAGCCTTGCCTCGCCTGACAGTGCTTTCCCATGCGTTACCCTTTCCTTGCCTTGCCGTGCATTGCCTAGCCTGCGTTGTCGTGCCTTAGCCTTGTTTCCCTTTGCCGTGCCGTTCCTTCCGTTACCCTTGCCTTTCATTGCTTTTCCTTGCCTTGCTTACCTTCCGTTACTCTTTGCTTCCCTTCCCTGCATTGCCTAGCCTTGCGTTGTCGTGCATTAGCCTTGCCTAGCCTCACCGTGCCTTGCCTTGCGTTACCCTTTCCTTGCCTTGCCGTGCATTGCCTAGCCGTCCGTTGTCGTGCCTTAGCCTAGTTTCCCCTTGCCGTGGCGTGCCTTTTGTTACACTTCCCTTGCCTGGCTTTGCCTTCCCTTCCTTTCCTTCCGTTACTCTTTCCTTGCCTTGCCGTGCATTGCCTAGCCTCGCATTGTCGTGCCTTATCCTTGCCTCACCTGACCGTGCCTTCCCCTGCGTTACCCTTTCCTTGCCTTGCCGTGCATTGCCTAGCCCGGCGTTGTCGTGCCTTAGCCTTGTTACCCCTTGCCGTGCCGTTCCTTCCCTTACGCTTGCCTTCCCTTGCTTTCCATTGCCTTCCTTGCGTTCCGTTACTCTTTGCTTGCTTTCCGTGCATTGCCTAGCCTTGCGTTGTCATGCCTTAGCCTTGCCTCGCCTGACCTTGCTTTCCCATGCGTTACCCTTTACTTGCCTTGCCGTGCATTGCCTAGCCGTGCGTTGTCGTGCCTTAGCCTTGTTTCCCCTTGCCGTGCCGTTCCTTCCGTTACCATTGCCTTTCCTTGCTTTCCCTTGCCTTCCTTACCTTCCGTTACTCTTTCCTTGCCTTGCCGTGCACTGCCTAGCCTTGCGTTGTCGTGCATTAGCCTTGCCTCACCTGACCGTGCCTTCCCTTGCGTTACCCTTTCCTTGCCTTGCCGTGCATTGCCTAGCCCTGCGTTGTCGTGCCTTAGCCTTGTTACACCTTGCCGTGCCGTTCCTTCCGTTACCCTTGCCTTCACTTGCTTTTCCTTGCCTTCCTTGCGTTCCGTTACTCTTTCCTTGCTTTCCCTGGATGGCCTAGCCTTTCGTTGTCATGCCTTAGCCTTGACTCGCCTGACCGTGCTTTCCCATGCGTTACCCTTTCCTTACCTTGGCTTGCATTGCCTAGCGTGCGTTGTCGTGCCTTAGCCTTGTTTCCCCTTGCCGTGCCGTTCCTTCCGTTACCCTTGCCTTTCCTTGCTTTTCCTTGCCTTGCTTACCTTCCGTTACTCTTTGCTTCCCTTCCCTGCATTGCCTAGCCTTGCGTTGTCGTGCCTTAGCCTTATCTCGCCTGACCGTGCCTTCCTTTGCTTTAAGCTTTCCTTGCATTGTCGTATTGCCTAGCCTTGCGTTGTCGTGCATTAGCCTTGCCTAGCCTCACCGTGCCTTGCCTTGCGTTACCCTTTCCTTGCCTTGCCGTGCATTGCCTAGCCGTGCGTTGTCGTGCCTTAGCCTTGTTTCCCCTGCCGTGGCGTGCCTTTTGTTACACTTGCCTTGCCTGGCTTTGCCTTGCCTTCCTTCCCTTGCGTTACCCTTTCCTTCCCTTGCCGTGCATTGCCTAGCCCTGCGTTGTCGTGCATTAGCCTTGTTACCCCTTGCCGTGCGGTTCCTTCCGTTACCCTTGCCTTCCCTCGCTTTCCCTTGGCTTCCTTGCGTTCCGTTACTCTTTGCTTGCTTTCCGTGCATTGCCTAGCCTTGCGTTGTCGTGCCTTAGCCTTGCCTCGCCTGACCGTGCATTCCCTTGCGTTACCCTTTCCTTGCCTTGCCGTGCATTGCCTAGCCGTGCGTTGTCGTGCCTTAGCCTTGTTTCCCCTTGCCGTTCCGTTCCTTCCGTTACACTTACCTTTCTTTGCTTTCCCTTGCTTTCCTTACCTTCCGTTACTCTTTGCTTCCCTTCCCTGCATTGCCTAGCCTTGCGTTGTCGTGCCTTAGCCTTATCTCGCCTGACCGTGCCTTCCTTTGCTTTAAGCTTTCCTTGCATTGTCGTGCATTGCGTAGCCTTGCGTTGTCCTGCATTAGCCTTGCCTAGCCTCACTGTGCCTTGCCTTGCATTACTCTTTCCTTGCCTTGCCGTGCATTGCCACCCTTGCATTTTCGTGCCTTATACTTGCCTTACCTGACAGTGCCTTCCCTTGCGTTACCCTTTCCTTGCCTTGCCGTGCATTGCCTAGCCCTGCGTTGTCGTGCCTTAGCCTTGTTACCCCTTGCCGTGCCGTTCCTTCCGTTACCCTTGCCTTCCCTTGCTTTCCCTTGTCTTCCTTGCGTTCCGTTAATCTTTGCTTGCTTTCCGTGCATTGCCTAGCCTTGCGTTGTCATGCCTTAGCCTTGCCTCGCCTGACCTTGCTTTCCCATGCGTTACCCTTTCCTTGCCTTGCCGTGCATTGCCTAGCGTGCGTTGTCGTGCCTTAGCCTTGTTTCCCCTTGCCGTGCCGTTCCTTCCGTTACCATTGCCTTTCCTTGCTTTCCCTTGCCTTCCTTACCTTCCGTTACTCTTTCCTTGCCTTCCGTGCATTGCCTAGCCTTGCGTTGTCGTGCCTTAGCCTTATCTCGCTTGACCGTGCCTTCCTTTGCTTTAAGCTTTCCTTGCATTGTCGTGCATTGCCTAGCCTTGCGTTGTCGTGCATTAGCCTTGCCTAGCCTCACCGTGCCTTGCCTTGCGTTACCCTTTCCTTGCCTTGCCGTGCATTGCCTAGCCGTGCGTTGTCGTGCCTTAGCCTTGTTTCCCTTTGCCGTGGCGTGCCTTTTGTTCCAATTGCCTTGCCTGGCTTTGCCTTGCCTTCCTTTCCTTCCGTTACTCTTTCCTTGCCTTGCCGTGCATTGCCTAGCCTTGCATTGTCGTGCCTTATCCTTGCCTCACCTGACCGTGCCTTCCCCTGCGTTACCCTTTCCTTGCCTTGCCGTGCATTGCCTAGCCCTGCGTTGTCGTGCCTTAGCCTTGTTACCCCTTGCCGTGCCGTTCCTTCCGTTACCCTTGCCTTCACTTGCTTTCCCTTGTCTTCCTTCCGTTCCGTTACTCTTTGCTTGCTTTCCGTGCATTGCCTAGCCTTGCGTTGGCTTTCCTTAGCCTTGCCTCGCCTGACCGTGCTTTCCCATGCGTTACGCTTTCCTTCCCTTGCCGTGCATTGCCTAGCGTGCGTTGTCGTGCCTTAGCCTTGTTTCCCCTTGCCGTGCCGTTCCTTCCGTTACCCTTGCCTTTCTTTGTTTTCCCTTGCCTTCCTTACCTTCCGTTACTCTTTGCTTGCCTTCCGTGCATTGCCAAGCCTTGCGTTGTCGTGCCTTAGCCTTGCCTCCCCTGACCGTGCTTTACCATGCGTTACCCTTTCCTTGCCTTGCCGTGCATTGCCTAGCGTGCGTTGTCGTGCCTTAGACTTGTTTCCCCTTGCCGTGCCGTTCCTTGCGTTACCATTGCCTTTCCTTGCTTTCCCTTGCCTTCCTTACCTTCCGTTACTCTTTGCTTGCCTTCCCTGCATTGCCTAGCCTTGCGTTGTCGTGCCTTAGCCTTATCTCGCCTGACCGTGCCTTCCTTTGCTTTAAGCTTTCCTTCCATTGTCGTGCATTGCCTAGCCTTGCGTTGTCGTGCATTAGCCTTGCCTAGCCTCACCGTGCCTTGCCTTGCGTTACCCTTTCCTTGCCTTGCCGTGCATTGCTAGCCTTGCGTTGTCGTGCCTTAGCCTTGCCTCGCCTGAACGTGCTTTCCCATGCGTTACCCTTTCCTTGCCTTGCCGTGCATTGCCTAGCCGTGCGTTGTCGTCCCTTAGCCTTGCTTCCCCTTGCCGTGGCGTGCCTTTTGTCACACTTTCCTTGCCTGGCTTTGCCTTGCCTTCCATTCCTTCCGTTACTCTTTCCTTGCCTTGCCGTGCATTGCCTAGCCTTGCATTGTCGTGCCTTATCCTTGCCTCACCTGACCGTGCCTTCCCCTGCGTTACCCTTTCCTTGCCTTGCCGTGCATTGCCTAGCCCTGCGTTGTCGTGCCTTAGCCTTCTTTCCCCTTGCCGTGACGTTCCTTCCGTTACCCTTGCCTTTCCTTGCTTTTCCTTGCCTTGCTTACCTTCCGTTACTCTTTGCTTCCCTTCCCTGCATTGCCTAGCCTTGCGTTGTCGTGCCTTAGCCTTATCTCGCCTGACCGTGCCTTCCTTTGCTTTAAGCTTTCCTTGCATTGTCGTGCATTGCCTAGCCTTGCGTTGTCGTGCATTAGCCTTGCCTAGCCTCACCGTGCCTTGCCTTGCGTTACCCTTTCCTTGCCTTGCCGTGCATTGCCTAGCCGTGCGTTGTCGTGCCTTAGCCTTGTTTCCCCTTGCCGTGGCGTGCCTTTTGTTACACTTGCCTTGCCTGGCTTTGCCTTGCCTTCCTTTCCTTCCGTTACTCTTTCCTTGCCTTGCCGTGCATTGCCTAGCCTTGCATTGTCGTGCCTTATCCTTGCATTACCTGACCGTGCCTTCCCCTGCGTTACCCTCTCCTTGCCTTGCCGTGCATTGCCGAGCCCTGCGTTGTCGTGCCTTAGCCTTGTTACCCCTTGCCGTGCCGTTCCTTCCGTTACCATTGCCTTTCCTTGCTTTCCCTTGCCTTCCTTACCTTCCGTTACTCTTTGCTTGCTTTCCCTGCATTGCCTAGCCTTGCGTTGTCGTGCCTTAGCCTTATCTCGCCTAACCGTGCCTTCCTTTGCTTTAAGCTTTCCTTGCATTGTCGTGCATTGCCTAGCCTTGCGTTGTCGTGCATTAGCCTTGCCTAGTCTCACCGTGCCTTGCCTTGCGTTACTCTTTCCTTGCCTTGCCGTGCATTGCCTAGCCTTGCATTTTCGTGCCTTATCCTTGCCTCACCTGACCGTGCCTTCCCTTGCGTTACCCTTTCCTTGCCTTGCCGTGCATTGCCTGGCCCTGCGTTGTCGTGCCTTAGCCTTGTTACCCCTTGCCGTGCCGTTCCTTCCGTTACCCTTGCCTTCCCTTGCTTTCCCTTGCCTTCCTTGCGTTCCGTCACTCTTTGCTTGCTTTCCGTGCATTGCCTAGCCTTGCGTTGTCATGCCTTAGCCTTGCCTCTCCTGACCGTGCTTTCCCATGCGTTACCCTTTCCTTGCCTTGCCGTGCATTGCCTAGCGTGCGTTGTCGTGCCTTAGACTTGTTTCCCCTTGCCGTGCCGTTCCTTCCGTTACACTTCCCTTTCCTTGGTTTCCCTTGCCTTCCTTACTTTCCGTTACTCTTTCCTTGCCTTGCCGTGCATTACCTAGCCTGCGTTGCCGTGCCTTAGCCTTGTTTCCCCTTGCCGTGCCGTTCCTTCCGTTACCCTTGCCTTTCCTTGCTTTTCCTTGCCTTGCTTACCTTCCGTTACTCTTTGCTTGCCTTCCCTGAATTGCCTAGCCTTGCGTTGTGGTGCTTTAGCCTTATCTCGCCTGACTTTGCCTTCCTTTGCTTTAAGCTTTCCTTGCATTGTCGTGCATTGCCTAGCCTTGCGTTTTCGTGCATTAACCTTCCCTAGCCTCACCGTGCCTTGCTTGCGTTACCCTTTCCTTGCCTTGCCGTGCATTTCCTAGCCGTGTGTTGTCGTGCCTTAGCCTTGTTACCCCTTGCCGTGCCGTTCCTTCCGTTACCCTTGCCTTCCCTTGCTTTCCATTTCCTTCCTTGCATTCCGTTACTCCTTGCTTGCTTTCCGTGCATTGCCTAGCCTTGCGTTGGCTTTCCTTAGCCTTGCCTCGCCTGACCGTGCTTTCCCATGCGTTACCCTTTCCTTGCCTTGCCGTGCATTGCCTAGCGTACGTTGTCGTGCCTTAGCCTTTTTTCCCCTTGCCGTGCCGTTCCTTCCGTTACACTTGCCTTTCTTTGCTTTCCCTTGCCTTCCTTACCTTCCGTTACTCTTTGCTTGCCTTCCGTGCATTGCCAAGACTTGCGTTGTCGTGCCTTAGCGTTGCCTCCCCTGACCGTGCTTTCCCATGCGTTACCCTTTCCTTGCCTTGCCGTGCATTGCCTAGCGTGCGTTTTCGTGCCTTAGACTTGTTTCCCCTTGCCGTGCCGTTCCTTCCGTTACCATTGCCTTTCCTTGCTTTCCCTTGCCTTCCTTACCTTCCGTTACTCTTTGCTTGCCTTCCCTGCATTGCCTAGCCTTGCGTTGTCGTGCCTTAGCCTTATCTCGCCTGACGGTGCCTTCCTTTGCTTTAAGCTTTACTTGCTTTGTCGTGCATTGCCTAGCCTTGCGTTATCGTGCATTAGCCTTGCCTAGCCTCACCGTGCCTTGCCTTGCGTTACCCTTTCCTTGCCTTGCCGTGCATTTCCTAGCCGTGTGTTGTCGTGCCTTAGCCTTGTTTCCCCTTGCCGTTGCGTGCCTTTTGTTACACTTGACTTGCCTGGCTTTGCCTTGCCTTCCTTTCCTTCCGTTACTCTTTCCTTGCCTTGCCGTGCATTGCCTAGCCTTGCATTGTCGTGCCTTATCCTTGCCTCACCTGACCGTGACTTCCCCTGCGTTACCCTTTCCTTGCCTTGCCGTGCATTGCCTAGAACTGCGTTGTCGTGCCTTAGCCTTGATACCCCTTGCCGTGCCGTTCCTTCCGTTACCCTTGCCTTCACTTGCTTTCCCTTGTCTTCCTTCCGTTCCGTTACTCTTTGCTTGCTTTCCGTGCATTGCCTAGGCTTGCGTTGTCATGCCTTAGCCTTGCCTCGCCTGACCGGGCTTTCCCATGCGTTACCCTTTCCTTGCCTTGCCGTGCATTGCCTAGCGTGCGTTGTCGTACCTTAGCCTTGTTTCCCCTTGCCGTGCCGTTCCTTCCGTTACCCTTGCCTTTCCTTGCTTTTCCTTGCCTTGCTTACCTTCCTTTACTCTTTGCTTCCCTTCCCTGCATTGCCTAGCCTTGCGTTGTCGTGCCTTAGCCTTATCTCGCCTGAACGTGCTTTCCCATGCGTTACCCTTTCCTTGCCTTGCCGTGCCTTGCCTAGCCTGCGTTGCCGTGCCTTAGCCTTGTTTCCCCTTGCCGTGCCGTTCCTTCCGTTACCCTTGCCTTTCCTTGCTTTTCCTTGCCTTGCTTACCTTCCGTTACTCTTTGCTTCCCTTCCCTGCATTGCCTAGCCTTGCGTTGTCGTGCCTTAGCCTTATCTCGCCTGACCGTGCCTTCCTTTGCTTTAAGCTTTCCTTGCATTGTCGTGCATTGCCTAGCCTTCCGTTGTCGTGCATTAGCCTTGCCTAGCCTCACCGTGCCTTGCCTTGCTTTACCCTTTCCTTGCCTTGCCGTGCATTGCCTAGCCGTGCGTTGTCGTGCCTTAGCCTTGTTTCCCCTTGCCGTGGCGTGCCTTTTGTTACACTTGCCTTGCTTGGCTTTGCCTTGCCTTCCTTTCCTTCCGTTACTCTTTCCTTGCCTTGCCGTGCATTGCCTAGCCCTGCGTTGTCGTGCCTTAGCCTTGTTACCCCTTGCCGTGCCGTTCCTTCCGTTACCCTTGCCTTCCCTTGCTTTCCCTTGCCTTCCTTGCGTTCCGTTACGCTTTGCTTGCTTTCCGTGCATTGCCTAGCCTTGCGTTGTCATGCCTTAGCCTTGACTCGCCTGACCGTGCTTTCCCATGCGTTACCCTTTCCTTGCCTTGCCGTGCATTGCCTAGCGTGCGTTGTTGTGCCTTAGACTTGTTTCCCCTTGCCGTGCCGTTCCTTCCGTTACCATTGCCTTTCCTTGCTTTCCCTTGCCTTCCTTACCTTCCGTTACTCTTTGCTTGCTTTCCCTGCATTGCCTAGACTTGCGTTGTCGTGCCTTAGCCTTATCTCGCCTGACCGTGCCTTCCTTTGCTTTAAGCTTTCCTTGCATTGTCGTGCATTGCCTAGCCTTGCGTTGTCGTGCATTAGCCTTGCCTAGCCTCAACGTGCTTTGCCTTGCTTTACTCTTTCCTTGCCTTGCCGTGCATTGCCTAGACTTTCATTTTCGTGCCTTATCCTTGCCTCACCTGACCGTGCCTTCCCTTGCGTTACCCTTTACTTGCCTTGCCGTGCATTGCCTAGCCCTGCGTTGTCGTGCTTTAGCCTTGTTACCCCTTGCCGTGCCGTTCCTTCCGTTACCCTTGCCTTCCCTTGCTTTCCCTTGCCTTCCTTGCGTTCCGTTACTCTTTGCTTGCTTTCCGTGCATTGCCTAGCCTTGCGTTGTCATGCCTTAGCCTTGCCTCGCCTGACCTTGCTTTCCCATGCGTTACCCTTTCCTTGCCTTGCCGTGCATTGCCTAGCGTGCGTTGTCGTGCCTTAGCCTTGTTTCCCCTTGCCGTGCCGTTCCTTCCGTTACCATTGCCTTTCCTTGCTTTCCCTTGCCTTCCTTACCTTCCGTTACTCTTTCCTTGCCTTGCCGTGCACTGCCTAGCCTTGCGTTGTCGTGCATTAGCCTTGCCTCACCTGACCGTGCCTTCCCTTGCGTTACCCTTTCCTTGCCTTGCCGTGCATTGCCTAGCCCTGCGTTGTCGTGCCTTAGCCTTGTTACCCCTTGCCGTGCCGTTCCTTCCGTTACCCTTGCCTTCACTTGCTTTCCCTTGCCTTCCTTGCGTTCCGTTACACTTTGCTTGCTTTCCGTGCATTGCCTAGGCTTGCGTTGTCATGCCTTAGCCTTGACTCGCCTGACCGTGCTTTCCCATGCGTTACCCTTTCCTTGCCTTGCCGTGCATTGCCTAGCGTGCGTTGTCGTGCCTTAGCCTTGTTTCCCCTTGCCGTGCCGTTCTTTCCGTTACACTTGCCTTTCCTTGCTTTCCCTTGCCTTCCTTACCTTCCGTTACTCTTTGCTTGCCTTCCGTGCATTGCTAGCCTTGCGTTGTCGTGCCTTAGCCTTGCCTCGCCTGAACGTGCTTTCCCATGCGTTACCCTTTCCTTGCCTTGCCGTGCATTGCCTAGCCTGCGTTGCCGTGCCTTAGCCTTGTTTCCCCTTGCCGTGCCGTTCCTTCCGTTACCCTTGCCTTTCCTTGGTTTTCCTTGCCTTGCTTACCTTCCGTTACTCTTTGCTTCCCTTCCCTGCATTGCCTAGCCTTGCGTTGTCGTGCCTTAGCCTTATCTCGCCTGACCGTGCCTTCCTTTCCTTTTAGCTTTCCTTGCATTGTCGTGCATTGCCTAGCCTTGCGTTGTCGTGCATTAGCCTTGCCTAGCCTCACCGTGCCTTGCCTTGCGTTACCCTTTCCTTGCCTTGCCGTGCATTGCCTAGCCGTGCGTTGTCGTGCCTTAGCCTTGTTTCCCCTTGCCGTGGCGTGCCTTTTGTTACACTTGCATTGCCTGGCTTTACCTTGCCTTCCTTTCCTTCCGTTACTCTTTCCTTGCCTTGCCGTGCATTGCCTCGCCTTGCATTGTCGTGCTTATACTTGCCTCACCTGACCGGGCCTTCCCCTGCGTTACTCTTCCTTGCCTTGCCGTGCATTGCCAAGCCCTGCGTTGTCGTGCCTTAGCCTTGTTACCCCTTGCCGTGCCGTTCCTTCTGTTACCCTTGCCTTCCCTTGATTTCCCTTGCCTTCCTTGCGTTCCGTTACCCTTTGCTTGCTTTCCGTGCATTGCCTAGCCTTGCGTTTTCATGCCTTAGCCTTCACTCGCCTGACCGTGCTTTCCCATGCGTTACCCTTTCCTTGCCTTGCCGTGCATTGCCTAGCGTGCGTTGTCGTGCCTTAAACTTGTTTCCCCTTGCCTTGCCGTTCCTTCCGTTACCATTGCCTTTCCATGCTTTCCCTTGCCTTCCTCACCTTCCGTTACTCTTTGCTTGCTTTCGCTGCATTGCCTAGCCTTGCGTTTTCGTGCCTTAGCCTTATCTCGCCTGACGGTGCCTTCCTTTGCTTTAAGCTTTCCTTGCCTTGCCGTGCATTGCCTAGCCGTGCGTTGTCGTGCCTTAGCCTTGTTTCCCCTTGCCGTGGCGTGCCTTTTGTTACACTTGCGTTGCCTGGCTTTGCCTTGCCTTCCTTTCCTTCCGTTACTCTTTCCTTGCCTTGCCGTGCACTGCCTAGCCTTGTATTGTCGTGTCTTATCCTTGCATCACCTGACCGTGCCTTCCCCTGCGTTACCCTTTCCTTGCCTTGCCGTGCATTGCCTAGCCCTGCGTTGTCGTGCATTAGCCTTGTTACCCCTTGCCGTGCCGTTCCTTCCGTTACCCTTGCCTTCCCTCGCTTTCCCTTGGCTTCCTTGCGTTCCGTTACTCTTTGCTTGCTTTCCGTGCATTGCCTAGCCTTGCGTTGTCGTGCCTTAGCTTTGCCTCGCCTGACCGTGCATTCCCTTGCGTTACCCTTTCCTTGCCTTGCCGTGCATTGCCTAGCCGTGCGTTGTCGTGCCTTAGCCTTGTTTCCCCTTGCCGTGCCGTTCCTTCCGTTACACTTGCCTTTCTTTGCTTTCCCTTGCCTTCCTTACCTTCCGTTACTCTTTGCTTGCCTTCCGTGAATTGCCTAGCCTTGCGTTGTCGGGCCTTAGCCTTGCCTCGCCTGACCGTGCTTTCCGATGCGTTACCCTTTCCTTCCCTTGCCGTGCATTACCTAGCCTGCGTTGTCGTGCCTTAGCCTTGTTTGCCCTTGCCGTGCCGTTCCTTCCGTTACCCTTGCCTTCCCTTGCTTTCCCTTGCCTTCCTTGCGTTCCGTCACCCTTTGCTTCCTTTCCGTGCATTGCCTAGCCTTGCGATGTCGTGCCTTAGCCTTATCTCGCCTGACCGTGCCTTCCTTTCCTTTAAGCTTTCCTTGCATTGTCGTGCATTGCGTAGCCTTGCGTTGTCGTGCATTAGCCTTGCCTAGCCTCACTGTGCCTTGCCTTGCATTACTCTTTCCTTGCCTTGCCGTGCATTGCCACCCTTGCATTTTCGTGCCTTATACTTGCCTTACCTGACAGTGCCTTCCCTTGCGTTACCCTTTCCTTGCCTTGCCGTGCATTGCCTAGCCCTGCGTTGACGTGCCTTAGCCTTGTTACCCCTTGCCGTGCCGTTCCGTCCGTTACCCTTGGCTTCCCTTGCTTTCCCTTGTCTTCCTTGCGTTCCGTTAATCTTTGCTTGCTTTCCGTGCATTGCCTAGCCTTGCGTTGTCATGCCTTAGCCTTGCCTCGCCTGACCTTGCTTTCCCATGCGTTACCCTTCCCTTGCCTTGCCGTGCATTGCCTAGCGTGCGTTGTCGTGCCTTAGCCTTGTTTCCCCTTGCCGTGCCGTTCCTTCCGTTACCATTGCCTTTCCTTGCTTTCCCTTGCCTTCCTTACCTTCCGTTACTGTTTCCTTGCCTTGCCGTGCACTGCCTAGCCTTGCGTTGTCGTGCATTAGCCTTGCCTCACCTGACCGTGCCTTCCCTTGCGTTACCCTTTCCTTGCCTTGCCGTGCATTGCGTAGCCCTGCGTTGCCGTGCCTTAGCCTTGTTACCCTGTGCCGTGCCCTTCCTTCCGTTACCCTTGCTTCACTTGCTTTCCCTTGCCTTCCTTGCGTTCCGTTACTCTTTGCTTGCCTTCCGTGCATTGCCTAGCCTTGCGTTGTCGTGCCTTAGCCTTGCCTCGCCTGACCGAGCTTTCCCATGCGTTACCCTTTCCTTGCTTTGCCGTGCATTGCCTAGCGTGCGTTGTCGTGCCTTAGCCTTTTTTCCCCTTGCCGTGCCGTTCCTTCCGTTACCCTTGCTTTTTCTTGCTTTCCCTTGCCTTGCTTACCTTCTGTTATCCTTTGCTTGCCTTCCCTGCATTGCCTAGCCTGCGTTGTCGTGCCTTAGCCTTATCTCGCCTGACCGTGCCTTCCTTTGCTTTCAGCTTTCCTTGCATTGTCGTGCATTGCCTAGCCTTGCGTTGTCGTGCATTAGCCTTGCCTAGCCTCACCGTGCCTTGCCTTGCGTTATTCTTTCCTTGCCTTGCCGTGCATTGCCCAGCCTTGCATTTTCGTGCCTTATCCTTGCCTCACCTGACCGTGCCTTCCCTTTCGTTACCCTTTCCTTGCCTTGCCGTGCATTGCCTAGCCCTGCGTTGTCGTGCCTTAGCCTTGTTACCCCTTGCCGTGCCGTTCCTTCCGTTACCCTGGCCTTCCCTTGCTTTCCCTTGCCTTCCTTGCGTTCCGTTACTCTTTGCTTGCTTTCCGTGCATTGCCTAGCCTTGCGTTGTCATGCCTTAGCCTTGCCTCTCCTGACCGTGCTTTCCCATGCGTTACCCTTTCCTTGCCTTGCCGTGCATTGCCTAGCGTGCGTTGTCGTGCCTTAGCCTTGTTTCCCCTTGCCGTGCCGTTCCTTCCGTTACCCTTGCTTTTTCTTGCTTTCCCTTGCCTTGCTTACCTTCCGTTACTCTTTGCTTCCCTTCCCTGCATTGCCTAGCCTTGCGTTATCGTGCCTTAGCCTTATCTCGCCTGACCGTGCCTTCCTTTGCTTTAAGGTTTCCTTGCATTGTCGTGCATTGCCTAGCCTTGCGTTGTCGTGCATTAGCCTTGCCTAGCCTCACCGTGCCTTGCCTTGCGTTACCCTTTCCTTGCCTTGCCGTGCATTGCCTAGCCGTGGATTGTCGTGCCTTAGCCTTGTTTCCCATTGCCGTGCCGTTCCTTCTGTTACACTTGCCTTTCTTTGCTTTCCCTTGCCTTCCTTACCTTCCGTTACTCTTTGCTTCCCATCCCTGCATTGCCTAGCCTTGCGTTGTCGTGCATTAGCGTTGCCTAGCCTCACCGTGCCTTGCCTTGCGTTACCATTTCCTCGCCTTGCCGTGCATTGCCTAGCCGTGCGTTGTCGTGCCTTAGCCTTTTTTCAACTTGCCATAGCCTTGCTTGCGTTGCATTGCTTTCCCTTGCATTCCTTGCCTTCCCTTACTCTTTGTTTGCCTTCGGTGCATTGCCTAGCCTTGCGTTGTCGTGCATTAGCCTTGCCTAGCCTCACCGTGCCTTGCCTTGCGTTACCCTTTCCTTGCCTTGCCGTGCATTGGCTAGCCGTGCGTTGTCGTGCCTTAGCCTTGTTTCCCCTTGCCGTGGCGTGCCTTTTGTTACACTTCCCTTGCCTGGCTTTGCCTTGCCTTCCTTTCCTTCCGTTACTCTTTCCTTGCCTTGCCGTGCATTGCCTAGCCTTGCATTGTCGTGCCTTATCCTTGCCTCACCTGACCGTGCCTTCCCCTGCGTTACCCTTTCCTTGCCTTGCCGTGCATTGCCTAGCCCTGCGTTGTCGTGCCTTAGCCTTGTTTCCCCTTGTCGTGCCGTTCCTTCCGTTACCCTTGCCTTCCCTTGCTTTCCCTTGCCTTCCTTACGTTCCGTTACTCTTTGCTTGCTTTCCGTGCATTGCCTAGCCTTGCATTGTCATGCCTTAGCCTTGCCTCGCCTGACCTTGCTTTCCCATGTGTTACCCTTTCCTTGCCTTGCCGTGCATTGCCTAGCGTGCGTTGTCGTGCCTTAGACTTGTTTCCCCTTGCTGTGCCGTTCCTTCCGTTACCATTGCCTTTCCTTGCTTTCCCTTGCCTTCCTTACCTTCCGTTACTCTTTCCTTGCCTTGCCGTGCACTGCCTAGCCTTGCGTTGTCGTGCATTAGCCTTGCCTCACCTGACCGTGCCTTCCCTTGCGTTACCCTTTCCTTGCCTTGCCGTGCATTGCCTAGCCCTGCGTTGTCGTGCCTTAGCCTTGTTACCCCTTGCCGTGCCGTTCCTTCCGTCACCCTTGCCTTCACTTGCTTTTCCTTGCCTTCCTTGCGTTCCGTTACTCTTTCCTTGCTTTCCGTGTATGGCCTAGCCTTGCGTTGTCATGCCTTAGCCTTGCCTCGCCTGACCGTGCTTTCCCATGCGTTACCCTTTCCTTACCTTGGCTTGCATTGCCTAGCCTTGCGTTGTCGTGCCTTAGCCTTGTTTCCCCTTGCCGTGCCGTTCCTTCCGTTACCCTTGCCTTTCCTTGCTTTTCCTTGCCTTGCTTACCTTCCGTTACTCTTTGCTTCCCTTCCCTGCATTGCCTAGCCTTGCGTTGTCGTGCCTTAGCCTTATCTCGCCTGACCATGCCTTCCTTTGCTTTAAGCTTTCCTTCCATTGTCGTATTGCCTAGCCTTGCATTGTCGTGCCTTATCCTTGCCTCACCTGACCGTGCCTTCCCCTGCGTTACCCTTTCCTTGCCTTGCCGTGCATTGCCTAGCCCTGCGTTGTCGTGCATTAGCCTTGTTACCCCTTGCCGTGCCGTTCCTTCCGTTACCCTTGCCTTCCCTCGCTTTCCCTTGGCTTCCTTGCGTTCCGTTACTCTTTGCTTGCTTTCCGTGCATTGCCTAGCCTTGCGTTGTCGTGCCTTAGCCTTGCCTCGCCTGACCGTGCATTCCCTTGCGTTACCCTTTCCTTGCCTTGCCGTGCATTGCCTAGCCGTGCGTTGTCGTGCCTTAGCCTTGTTTCCCCTTGCCGTGCCGTTCCTTCCGTTACACTTGCCTTTCTTTGCTTTCCCTTGCCTTCCTTACCTTCCGTTACTCTTTGCTTGCCTTCCGTGAATTGCCTAGCCTTGCGTTGTCGGGCCTTAGCCTTGCCTCGCCTGACCGTGCTTTCCGATGCGTTACCCTTTCCTTGCCTTGCCGTGCATTACCTAGCCTGCGTTGTCGTGCCTTAGCCTATTTCCCCTTGCCGTGCCGTTCCTTCCGTTACCCTTGCCTTCCCTTGCTTTCCCTTGCCTTCCTTGCGTTCCGTTACCCTTTGCTTCCTTTCCGTGCATTGCCTAGCCTTGCGTTTTCATGCCTTAGCCTTCACTCGCCTGACCGTGCTTTCCCATGCGTTACCCTTTCCTTGCCTTGCCGTGCATTGCCTAGCGTGCGTTGTCGTGCCTTAAACTTGTTTCCCCTTGCCTTGCCGTTCCTTCCGTTACCATTGCCTTTCCTTGCTTTCCCTTGCCTTCCTTACCTTCCGTTACTCTTTGCTTGCTTTCCCTGCATTGCCTAGCCTTGCGATGTCGTGCCTTAGCCTTATCTCGCCTGACCGTGCCTTCCTTTGCTTTAAGCTTTCCTTGCATTGTCGTGCATTGCGTAGCCTTGCGTTGTCGTGCATTAGCCTTGCCTAGCCTCACTGTGCCTTGCCTTGCATTACTCTTTCCTTGCCTTGCCGTGCATTGCCACCCTTGCATTTTCGTGCCTTATACTTGCCTTACCTGACCGTGCCTTCCCTTGCGTTACCCTTTCCTTGCCTTGCCGTGCATTGCCTAGCCCTGCGTTGTCGTGCCTTAGCCTTGTTACCCCTTGCCGTGCCGTTCCTTCCGTTACCCTTGCCTTCCCTTGCTTTCCCTTGTCTTCCTTGCGTTCCGTTAATCTTTGCTTGCTTTCCGTGCATTGCCTAGCCTTGCGTTGTCATGCCTTAGCCTTGCCTCGCCTGACCTTGCTTTCCCATGCGTTACCCTTTCCTTGCCTTGCCGTGCATTGCCTAGCGTGCGTTGTCGTGCCTTAGCCTTGTTTCCCCTTGCCGTGCCGTTCCTTCCGTTACCATTGCCTTTCCTTGCTTTCCCTTGCCTTCCTTACCTTCCGTTACTGTTTCCTTGCCTTGCCGTGCACTGCCTAGCCTTGCGTTGTCGTGCATTAGCCTTGCCTCACCTGACCGTGCCTTCCCTTGCGTTACCCTTTCCTTGCCTTGCCGTGCATTGCCTAGCCCTGCGTTGTCGTGCCTTAGCCTTGTTACCCTGTGCCGTGCCCTTCCTTCCGTTACCCTTGCTTCACTTGCTTTCCCTTGCCTTCCTTGCGTTCCGTTACTCTTTGCTTGCCTTCCGTGCATTGCCTAGCCTTGCGTTGTCGTGCCTTAGCCTTGCCTCGCCTGACCGAGCTTTCCCATTCGTTACCCTTTCCTTGCTTTGCCGTGCATTGCCTAGCGTGCGTTGTCGTGCCTTAGCCTTTTTTCCCCTTGCCGTGCCGTTCCTTCCGTTACCCTTGCTTTTTCTTGCTTTCCCTTGCCTTGCTTACCTTCCGTTATCCTTTGCTTGCCTTCCCTGCATTGCCTAGCCTGCGTTGTCGTGCCTTAGCCTTATCTCGCCTGACCGTGCCTTCCTTTGCTTTCAGCTTTCCTTGCATTGTCGTGCATTGCCTAGCCTTGCGTTGTCGTGCATTAGCCTTGCCTAGCCTCACCGTGCCTTGCCTTGCGTTATTCTTTCCTTGCCTTGCCGTGCATTGCCCAGCCTTGCATTTTCGTGCCTTATACTTGCCTCAGCTGACCGTGCCTTCCCTTTCGTTACCCTTTCCTTGCCTTGCCGTGCATTGCCTAGCCCTCCGTTGTCGTGCATTAGCCTTGTTACCCCTTGCCGTGCCGTTCCTTCCGTTACCCTTGCCTTTCATTGCTTTTCCTTGCCTTGCTTACCTTCCGTTACTCTTTGCTTCCCTTCCCTGCATTGCCTAGCCTTGCGTTGTCGTGCCTTAGACTTATCTCGCCTGACCGTGACTTCCTTTGCTTTAAGCTTTCCTTGCATTGTCGTGCATTGCCTAGCCTTGCGTTGTCGTGCATTAGCGTTGCCTAGCCTCACCGTGCCTTGCCTTGCGTTACCATTTCCTCGCCTTGCCGTGCATTGCCTAGCCGTGCGTTGTCGTGCCTTAGCCTTTTTTCAACTTGCCATAGACTTGCTTGCGTTGCATTGCTTTGCCTTGCATTCCTTGCCTTCCCTTACTCTTTGTTTGCCTTCGGTGCATTGCCTAGCCTTGCGTTGTCGTGCATTAGCCTTGCCTAGCCTCACCGTGCCTTGCCTTGCGTTACCCTTTCCTTGCCTTGCCGTGCATTGGCTAGCCGTGCGTTGTCGTGCCTTAGCCTTGTTTCCCCTTGCCGTGGCGTGCCTTTTGTTACACTTCCCTTGCCTGGCTTTGCCTTGCCTTCCTTTCCTTCCGTTACTCTTTCCTTGCCTTGCCGTGCATTGCCTAGCCTTGCATTGTCGTGCCTTATCCTTGCCTCACCTGACCGTGCCTTCCCCTGCGTTACCCTTTCCTTGCCTTGCCGTGCATTGCCTAGCCCTGCGTTGTCGTGCCTTAGCCTTGTTTCCCCTTGTCGTGCCGTTCCTTCCGTTACCCTTGCCTTCCCTTGCTTTCCCTTGCCTTCCTTACGTTCCGTTACTCTTTGCTTGCTTTCCGTGCATTGCCTAGCCTTGCGTTGTCATGCCTTAGCCTTGCCTCGCCTGACCTTGCTTTCCCATGTGTTACCCTTTCCTTGCCTTGCCGTGCATTGCCTAGCGTGCGTTGTCGTGCCTTAGCCTTGTTTCCCCTTACTGTGCCGTTCCTTCCGTTACCATTGCCTTTCCTTGCTTTCCCTTGCCTTCCTTACCTTCCGTTACTCTTTCCTTGACTTGCCGTGCACTGCCTAGACTTGCGTTGTCGTGCATTAGCCTTGCCTCACCTGACCGTGCCTTCCCTTGCGTTACCCTTTCCTTGCCTTGCCGTGCATTGCCTAGCCCTGCGTTGTCGTGCCTTAGCCTTGTTTCCCCTTGTCGTGCCGTTCCTTCCGTTACCCTTGCCTTTCCTTGCTTTTCCTTGCCTTGCTTACCTTCCGTTACTCTTTGCTTCCCTTCCCTGCATTGCCTAGCCTTGCGTTGTCGTGCCTTAGCCTTATCTCGCCTGACCGTGCCTTCCTTTGCTTTAAGCTTTCCTTGCATTGTCGTGCATTGCCTAGCCTTGCGTTGTCGTGCATTAGCCTTGCCTAGCCTCACCGTGCCTTGCCTTGCGTTACCCTTTCCTTGCCTTGCCGTGCATTGCCTAGCCGTGCGTTGTCGTGCCTTAGCCTTGTTTCCCCTTGCCGTGGCGTGCCTTTTGTTACACTTGCCTTGCCTGGCTTTGCCTTGCCTTCCTTTCCTTCCGTTACTCTTTCCTTGCCTTGCCGTGCATTGCCTAGCCTTGCATTGTCGTGCCTTATCCTTGCATCACCTGACCGTGCCTTCCCCTGCGTTACCCTTTCCTTTCCTTGCCGTGCTTTGCCTAGCCCTGCGTTGTCGTGCCTTAGCCTTGTTACCCCTTGCCGTGCCGTTCCTTCCGTTACCCTTGCCTTCCCTTGCTTTCCCTTGCCTTCCTTGCGTTCCGTTACCCTTTGCTTGCTTTCCGTGCAATGCCTAGCCTTGCGTTGTCATGCCTTAACCTTGACTCGCCTGACCGTGCTTTCCCATGCGTTACCCTTTCCTTGCCTTGCCGTGCATTGCCTAGCGTGCGTTGTCGTGCCTTAGAATTGTTTCCCCTTGCCGTGCCGTTCCTTCCGTTACCATTGCCTTTCCTTGCTTTCCCTTGCCTTCCTTACCTTCCGTTACTCTTTGCTTGCTTTCCCTGCATTGCCTAGCCTTGCGTTGTCGTGCCTTAGCCTTATCTCGCCTGACCGTGCCTTCCTTTGCTTTAAGCTTTCCTTGCATTGTCGTGCATTGCCTAGCCTTGCGTTGTCGTGCATTAGCCTTGCCTAGCCTCACCGTGCCTTGCCTTGCGTTACTCTTTCCTTGCCTTGCCGTGCATTGCCTAGCCTTGCATTGTCGTGCCTTATCCTTGCCTCACCTGACCGTGCCTTCCCCTGCGTTACCCTTTCCTTGCCTTGCCGTGCATTGCCTAGCCCTGCGTTGTCGTGCCTTAGCCTTGTTACCCCTTGCCGTGCCGTTCCTTCCGTTACCCTTGCCTTCCCTTGCTTTCCCTTGCCTTCCTGGCCTTCCGTTACCCTTTCCTTGCCTTGCCGTGCATTGCCTAGCGTGCGTTGTCGTGCCTTAGCCTTTTTTCCCCTTGCCGTGCCGTTCCTTCCGTTACCCTTGCTTTTTCTTGCTTTCCCTTGCCTTGCTTACCTTCCGTTATCCTTTGCTTGCCTTCCCTGCATTGCCTAGCCTGCGTTGTCGTGCCTTAGCCTTATCTCGCCTGACCGTGCCTTCCTTTGCTTTCAGCTTTCCTTGCATTGTCGTGCATTGCCTAGCCTTGCGTTGTCGTGCATTAGCCTTGCCTAGCCTCACCGTGCCTTGCCTTGCGTTATTCTTTCCTTGCCTTGCCGTGCATTGCCCAGCCTTGCATTTTCGTGCCTTATACTTGCCTCAGCTGACCGTGCCTTCCCTTTCGTTACCCTTTCCTTGCCTTGCCGTGCATTGCCTAGCCCTCCGTTGTCGTGCATTAGCCTTGTTACCCCTTGCCGTGCCGTTCCTTCCGTTACCCTTGCCTTTCATTGCTTTTCCTTGCCTTGCTTACCTTCCGTTACTCTTTGCTTCCCTTCCCTGCATTGCCTAGCCTTGCGTTGTCGTGCCTTAGACTTATCTCGCCTGACCGTGACTTCCTTTGCTTTAAGCTTTCCTTGCATTGTCGTGCATTGCCTAGCCTTGCGTTGTCGTGCATTAGCGTTGCCTAGCCTCACCGTGCCTTGCCTTGCGTTACCATTTCCTCGCCTTGCCGTGCATTGCCTAGCCGTGCGTTGTCGTGCCTTAGCCTTTTTTCAACTTGCCATAGACTTGCTTGCGTTGCATTGCTTTGCCTTGCATTCCTTGCCTTCCCTTACTCTTTGTTTGCCTTCGGTGCATTGCCTAGCCTTGCGTTGTCGTGCATTAGCCTTGCCTAGCCTCACCGTGCCTTGCCTTGCGTTACCCTTTCCTTGCCTTGCCGTGCATTGGCTAGCCGTGCGTTGTCGTGCCTTAGCCTTGTTTCCCCTTGCCGTGGCGTGCCTTTTGTTACACTTCCCTTGCCTGGCTTTGCCTTGCCTTCCTTTCCTTCCGTTACTCTTTCCTTGCCTTGCCGTGCATTGCCTAGCCTTGCATTGTCGTGCCTTATCCTTGCCTCACCTGACCGTGCCTTCCCCTGCGTTACCCTTTCCTTGCCTTGCCGTGCATTGCCTAGCCCTGCGTTGTCGTGCCTTAGCCTTGTTTCCCCTTGTCGTGCCGTTCCTTCCGTTACCCTTGCCTTCCCTTGCTTTCCCTTGCCTTCCTTACGTTCCGTTACTCTTTGCTTGCTTTCCGTGCATTGCCTAGCCTTGCGTTGTCATGCCTTAGCCTTGCCTCGCCTGACCTTGCTTTCCCATGTGTTACCCTTTCCTTGCCTTGCCGTGCATTGCCTAGCGTGCGTTGTCGTGCCTTAGCCTTGTTTCCCCTTACTGTGCCGTTCCTTCCGTTACCATTGCCTTTCCTTGCTTTCCCTTGCCTTCCTTACCTTCCGTTACTCTTTCCTTGACTTGCCGTGCACTGCCTAGACTTGCGTTGTCGTGCATTAGCCTTGCCTCACCTGACCGTGCCTTCCCTTGCGTTACCCTTTCCTTGCCTTGCCGTGCATTGCCTAGCCCTGCGTTGTCGTGCCTTAGCCTTGTTTCCCCTTGTCGTGCCGTTCCTTCCGTTACCCTTGCCTTTCCTTGCTTTTCCTTGCCTTGCTTACCTTCCGTTACTCTTTGCTTCCCTTCCCTGCATTGCCTAGCCTTGCGTTGTCGTGCCTTAGCCTTATCTCGCCTGACCGTGCCTTCCTTTGCTTTAAGCTTTCCTTGCATTGTCGTGCATTGCCTAGCCTTGCGTTGTCGTGCATTAGCCTTGCCTAGCCTCACCGTGCCTTGCCTTGCCTTACCCTTTCCTTGCCTTGCCGTGCATTGCCTAGCCGTGCGTTGTCGTGCCTTAGCCTTGTTTCCCCTTGCCGTGGCGTGCCTTTTGTTACACTTGCCTTGCCTGGCTTTGCCTTGCCTTCCTTTCCTTCCGTTACTCTTTCCTTGCCTTGCCGTGCATTGCCTAGCCTTGCATTGTCGTGCCTTATCCTTGCATCACCTGACCGTGCCTTCCCCTGCGTTACCCTTTCCTTTCCTTGCCGTGCTTTGCCTAGCCCTGCGTTGTCGTGCCTTAGCCTTGTTACCCCTTGCCGTGCCGTTCCTTCCGTTACCCTTGCCTTCCCTTGCTTTCCCTTGCCTTCCTTGCGTTCCGTTACCCTTTGCTTGCTTTCCGTGCAATGCCTAGCCTTGCGTTGTCATGCCTTAACCTTGACTCGCCTGACCGTGCTTTCCCATGCGTTACCCTTTCCTTGCCTTGCCGTGCATTGCCTAGCGTGCGTTGTCGTGCCTTAGAATTGTTTCCCCTTGCCGTGCCGTTCCTTCCGTTACCCTTGCCTTCCCTTGCTTTCCCTTGCCTTCCTGGCCTTCCGTTACCCTTTCCTTGCCTTGCCGTGCATTGCCTAGCGTGCGTTGTCGTGCCTTAGCCTTTTTTCCCCTTGCCGTGCCGTTCCTTCCGTTACCCTTGCTTTTTCTTGCTTTCCCTTGCCTTGCTTACCTTCCGTTATCCTTTGCTTGCCTTCCCTGCATTGCCTAGCCTGCGTTGTCGTGCCTTAGCCTTATCTCGCCTGACCGTGCCTTCCTTTGCTTTCAGCTTTCCTTGCATTGTCGTGCATTGCCTAGCCTTGCATTGTCGTGAATTAGCCTTGCCTAGCCTCACCGTGCCTTGCCTTGCGTTATTCTTTCCTTGCCTTGCCGTGCATTGCCCAGCCTTGCATTTTCGTGCCTTATACTTGCCTCAGCTGACCGTGCCTTCACTTTCGTTACCCTTTCCTTGCCTTGCCGTGCATTGCCTAGCCCTCCGTTGTCGTGCATTAGCCTTGTTACCCCTTGCCGTGCCGTTCCTTCCGTTACCCTTGCCTTTCATTGCTTTTCCTTGCCTTGCTTACCTTCCGTTACTCTTTGCTTCCCTTCCCTGCATTGCCTAGCCTTGCGTTGTCGTGCCTTAGACTTATCTCGCCTGACCGTGACTTCCTTTGCTTTAAGCTTTCCTTGCATTGTCGTGCATTGCCTAGCCTTGCGTTGTCGTGCATTAGCGTTGCCTAGCCTCACCGTGCCTTGCCTTGCGTTACCATTTCCTCGCCTTGCCGTGCATTGCCTAGCCGTGCGTTGTCGTGCCTTAGCCTTTTTTCAACTTGCCATAGACTTGCTTGCGTTGCATTGCTTTGCCTTGCATTCCTTGCCTTCCCTTACTCTTTGTTTGCCTTCGGTGCATTGCCTAGCCTTGCGTTGTCGTGCATTAGCCTTGCCTAGCCTCACCGTGCCTTGCCTTGCGTTACCCTTTCCTTGCCTTGCCGTGCATTGGCTAGCCGTGCGTTGTCGTGCCTTAGCCTTGTTTCCCCTTGCCGTGGCGTGCCTTTTGTTACACTTCCCTTGCCTGGCTTTGCCTTGCCTTCCTTTCCTTCCGTTACTCTTTCCTTGCCTTGCCGTGCATTGCCTAGCCTTGCATTGTCGTGCCTTATCCTTGCCTCACCTGACCGTGCCTTCCCCTGCGTTACCCTTTCCTTGCCTTGCCGTGCATTGCCTAGCCCTGCGTTGTCGTGCCTTACCCTTGTTTCCCCTTGTCGTGCCGTTCCTTCCGTTACCCTTGCCTTCCCTTGCTTTCCCTTCCCTTCCTTACGTTCCGTTACTCTTTGCTTGCTTTCCGTGCATTGCCTAGCCTTGCGTTGTCATGCCTTAGCCTTGCCTCGCCTGACCTTGCTTTCCCATGTGTTACCCTTTCCTTGCCTTGCCGTGCATTGCCTAGCGTGCGTTGTCGTGCCTTAGCCTTGTTTCCCCTTACTGTGCCGTTCCTTCCGTTACCATTGCCTTTCCTTGCTTTCCCTTGCCTTCCTTACCTTCCGTTACTCTTTCCTTGACTTGCCGTGCACTGCCTAGACTTGCGTTGTCGTGCATTAGCCTTGCCTCACCTGACCGTGCCTTCCCTTGCGTTACCCTTTCCTTGCCTTGCCGTGCATTGCCTAGCCCTGCGTTGTCGTGCCTTAGCCTTGTTTCCCCTTGTCGTGCCGTTCCTTCCGTTACCCTTGCCTTTCCTTGCTTTTCCTTGCCTTGCTTACCTTCCGTTACTCTTTGCTTCCCTTCCCTGCATTGCCTAGCCTTGCGTTGTCGTGCCTTAGCCTTATCTCGCCTGACCGTGCCTTCCTTTGCTTTAAGCTTTCCTTGCATTGTCGTGCATTGCCTAGCCTTGCGTTGTCGTGCATTAGCCTTGCCTAGCCTCACCGTGCCTTGCCTTGCGTTACCCTTTCCTTGCCTTGCCGTGCATTGCCTAGCCGTGCGTTGTCGTGCCTTAGCCTTGTTTCCCCTTGCCGTGGCGTGCCTTTTGTTACACTTGCCTTGCCTGGCTTTGCCTTGCCTTCCTTTCCTTCCGTTACTCTTTCCTTGCCTTGCCGTGCATTGCCTAGCCTTGCATTGTCGTGCCTTATCCTTGCATCACCTGACCGTGCCTTCCCCTGCGTTACCCTTTCCTTTCCTTGCCGTGCTTTGCCTAGCCCTGCGTTGTCGTGCCTTAGCCTTGTTACCCCTTGCCGTGCCGTTCCTTCCGTTACCCTTGCCTTCCCTTGCTTTCCCTTGCCTTCCTTGCGTTCCGTTACCCTTTGCTTGCTTTCCGTGCAATGCCTAGCCTTGCGTTGTCATGCCTTAACCTTGACTCGCCTGACCGTGCTTTCCCATGCGTTACCCTTTCCTTGCCTTGCCGTGCATTGCCTAGCGTGCGTTGTCGTGCCTTAGAATTGTTTCCCCTTGCCGTGCCGTTCCTTCCGTTACCATTGCCTTTCCTTGCTTTCCCTTGCCTTCCTTACCTTCCGTTACTCTTTGCTTGCTTTCCCTGCATTGCCTAGCCTTGCGTTGTCGTGCCTTAGCCTTATCTCGCCTGACCGTGCCTTCCTTTGCTTTAAGCTTTCCTTGCATTGTCGTGCATTGCCTAGCCTTGCGTTGTCGTGCATTAGCCTTGCCTAGCCTCACCGTGCCTTGCCTTGCGTTACTCTTTCCTTGCCTTGCCGTGCATTGCCTAGCCTTGCATTTTCGTGCCTTATCCTTGCCTCACCTGACCATGCCTTCCCTTGCGTTACCCTTTCCTTGCCTTGCCGTGCATGGCCTAGCCCTGCGTTGTCGTGCCTTAGCCTTGTTACCCCTTGCGTGCCGTTCCTTCCGTTACCCTTGCCTTCCCTTGCTTTCCCTTGCCTTGCTTGCGTTCCGTTACTCTTTGCTTGCTTTCCGTGCATTGCCTAGCCTTGCGTTGTCATGCCTTAGCCTTGCCTCTCCTGACCGTGCTTTCCCATGCGTTACCCTTTCCTTGCCTTGCCGTGCATTGCCTAGCGTGCGTTGTCGTGCCTTAGCCTTGTTTCCCCTTGCCGTGCCGTTCCATCCGTTACACTTGCCTTTCCTTGCTTTCCCTTGCCTTCCTTACTTTCCGTTACTCTTTGCTTGCCTTCCGTGCATTGCTAGCCTTGCGTTGTCGTGCCTTAGCCTTGCCTCGCCTGAACGTGCTTTCCCATGCGTTACCCTTTCCTTGCCTTGCCGTGCATTGCCTAGCCTGCGTTGCCGTGACTTAGCCTTGTTTCCCCTTGCCGTGCCGTTCCTTCCGTTACCCTTGCCTTTCCTTGCTTTTCCTTGCCTTGCTTACCTTCCGTTACTCTTTGCTTCCCTTCCCTGCATTGCCTAGCCTTGCGTTGTCGTGCCTTAGCCTTATCTCGCCTGACCGTGCCTTCCTTGCTTTAAGCTTTCCTTGCATTGTCGTGCATTGCCTAGCCTTGCGTTGTCGTGCATTAGCCTTGCCTAGCCTCACCGTGCCTTGCCTTGCGTTACCCTTTCCTTGCCTTGCCGTGCATTGCCTAGCCGTGCGTTGTCGTGCCTTAGCCTTGTTTCCCCTTGCCGTGGCGTGCCTTTTGTTACACTTGAATTGCCTGGCTTTGCCTTGCCTTCCTTTCCTTCCGTTACTCTTTCCTTGCCTTGCCGTGCATTGCCTAGCCTTGCATTGTCGTGCCTTATCCTTGCCTCACCTGACCGTGCCTTCCCCTGCGTTACCCTTTCCTTGCCTTGCCGTGCATTGCCTAGCCCTGCGTTGTCGTGCCTTAGCCTTGTTACCCCTTGCCGTGCCGTTCCTTCCGTTACCCTTGCCTTCCCTTGCTTTCCCTTTCCTTCCTGGCCTTCCGTTACCCTTTGCTTGCTTTCCGTGCATTGCCTAGCCTTGCGTTGTCATGCCTTAGCCTTGACTCACCTGACCGTGCTTTCCTATGCGTTACCCTTTCCTTGCCTTGCCGTGCATTGCCTAGCGTGCGTTGTCGTGCCTAAGAATTGTTTCCCCTTGCCGTGCCGTTCCTTCCGTTACCATTGCCTTTCCTTGCTTTCCCTTGGCTTCCTTACCTTCCGTTACTCTTTGTTTGCTTTCCCTGCATTGCCTAGTTTTGCGTTGTCGTGCCTTAGTCTTATCTCGCGTGACCGTGCCTTCCTTTGCTTTAAGCTTTCCTTGCATTGTCGTGCCTTGCCTAGACTTGCGTTGTCGTGCATTAGCCTTGCCTAGCCTCACCGTGCCTTGCCTTGCGTTACTCTTTCCTTGCCTTGCCGTGCATTGCCTAGCCTTGCATTTTCGTGCCTTATCGTTGCCTCACCTGACCGTGCCTTCCCTTGCGTTACTCTTTCCTTGCCTTGTCGTGCATTGCCTAGCCCTGCGTTGTCGTGCCTTAGCCTTGTTACCCCTTGCCGTGCCGTTCCTTCCGTTACCCTTGCCTTCCCTTGCTTTCCCTTGCCTTCCTTACTTTCCGTTACTCTTTGCTTGCCTTCCGTGCATTGCCTAGCCTTCCGTTGTTGTGCCTTAGCCTTGCCTCGCCTGAACGTGATTTCCCATGCGTTACCCTTTCCTTGCCTTGCCGTGCATTCCCTAGCCTGCGTTGCCGTGCCTTAGCCTTGTTTCCCCTTGCCGTGCCGTTCCTTCCGTTACCCTTGCCTTTCCTTGCTTTCCCTTGCCTTCCTTACTTTCCGTTACTCTTTGCTTGCCTTCCCTTAATTGCCTAGCCTTGCGTTGTCGTGCCTTAGCCTTATCTCGCCTGACCTTGCCTTCCTTTCCTTTAAGTTTTCCTTGCATTGTCGTGCATTGCCTAGCCTTGCGTTTTCGTGCATTAGCCTTGCCTAGCCTCACCGTGCCTTGCCTTGCGTTACCCTTTGCTTGCCTTGCCGTGCATTGCCTAGCCGTGGGTTGTCGTTCCTTAGCCTTGTTTCCCATTGCCGTGCCGTTCCTTCTCTTACACTTGCCTTTCTTTGCTTTCCCTTGCCTTCCTTACCCTCCGTTACTCTTTGCTTCCCTTCCCTGCATTGCCTAGCCTTGCGTTGTCGGGCCTTAGCCTTGCCTCGCCTGACCGTGCTTTCCCATGCGTTACCCTTTCCTTGCCTTGCCGTGCATTACCTAGCCTGCGTTGTCGTGCCTTAGCCTTGTTTTCCTTTGCCGTGCCGTTCCTTCCGTTACCCTTGCCTTTCATTGCTTTTCCTTGCCTTGCTTACCTTCCGTTACCCTTTGCTTCCCATCCCTGCATTGCCTAGCCTTGCGTTGTCGTGCCTTAGACTTATCTCGCCTGACCGTGCCTTCCTTTGCTTTAAGCTTTCCTTGCATTGTCGTGCATTGCCTAGCCTTGCGTTGTCGTGCATTAGGCTTGCCTAGCCTCACCGTGCCTTGCCTTGCGTTACCCTTTCCTCGCCTTGCCGTGCATTGCCTAGCCGGGCGTTGTCGTGCCTTAGCCTTTTTTCACCTTGCCATAGCCTTGCTTGCGTTGCATTGCTTTGCCTTGCATTCCTTGCCTTCCCTTACTCTTTGTTTGCCTTCGGTGCATTGCCTAGCCTTGCGTTGTCGTGCATTAGCCTTGCCTAGCCTCACCGTGCCTTGCCTTGCGTTACCCTTTCCTTGCCTTGCCGTGCATTGCCTAGCCGTGCGTTGTCGTGCCTTAGCCTTTTTTCCCCTTGCCGTGGCGTGCCTTTTGTTACACTTCCCTTGCCTGGCTTTGCCTTGCCTTCCTTTCCTTCCGTTACTCTTTCCTTGCCTTGCCGTGAATTGCCTAGCCTTGCGTTGTCATGCCTTAGCCTTGCCTCGCCTGACCTTGCTATCCCATGCGTTACCCTTTCCTTGCCTTGCCGTGCATTGCCTAGCGTGCGTTGTCGTGCCTTAGCCTTGTTTCCCCTTGCCGTGCCGTTCCTTCCGTTACCATTGCCTTTCCTTGCTTTCCCTTGCCTTTCTTACCTTCCGTTACTCTTTCCTTGCCTTGCCGTGCATTGCCTAGCCTTGCGTTGTCATGCCTTAGCCTTGCCTCGCCTGACCTTGCTATCCCATGCGTTACCCTTTCCTTGCCTTGCCGTGCATTGCCTAGCCCTGCGTTGTCGTGCCTTAGCCTTGTTACCCCTTGCCGTGCCGTTCCTTCCGTTACCCTTGCCTTCACTTGCTTTACCTTGCCTTCCTTGCGTTCCGTTACTCTTTGCTTGCTTTCCGTGCATTGCCTAGCCTTGCGTTGTCATGCCTTAGCCTTGCCTCGCCTGACCGTGCTTTCCCATGCGTTACCCTTTCCTTGCCTTGCCGTGCATTGCCTAGCGTGCGTTGTCGTGCCTTAGCCTTGTTTCCCCTTGCCGTGCCGTTCTTTCCGTTACACTTGCCTTTCCTTGCTTTCCCTTGCCTTGCTTACCTTCCGTTACTCTTTGCTTCCCTTCCCTGCATTGCCTAGCCTTGCGTTGTCGTGCCTTAGCCTTATCTCGCCTGACCGTGCCTGCCTTTCCTTTAAGCTTTCCTTGCATTGTCGTGCATTGCCTAGCCTTGCGTTGTCGTGCCTTAGCCTTATCTCGCCTGACCGTGCCTTCCTTTCCTTTAAGCTTTCCTTGCATTGTCGTGCATTGCCTAGCCTTGCGTTGTCGTGCATTAGCCTTGCCTAGCCTCACTGTGCCTTGCCTTGCGTTACTCTTTCCTTGCCTTGCCGTGCATTGCCTAGCCTTGCATTTTCGTGCCTTATACTTGCCTTACCTGACCGTGCCTTCCCTTGCGTTACCCTTTCCTTGCCTTGCCGTGCATTGCCTAGCCCTGCGTTGTCGTGCCTTAGCCTTGTTTCCCCTTGCCGTGCCGTTCCTTCCGTTACCATTGCATTTCCTTGCTTTCACTTCCCTTCCTTACCTTCCGGTACTCTTTCCTTGCCTTGCCGTGCACTGCCTAGCCTTGCGTTGTCGTGCATTAGCCTTGCCTCACCTGACCGTGCCTTCCCTTGCGTTACCCTTTCCTTGCCTTGCCGTGCATTGCGTAGCCCTGCGTTGTCGTGCCTTAGCCTTGTTACCCTGTTCCGTGCCCTTCCTTCCGTTACCCTTGCTTCCCTTGCTTTCCCTTGCCTTCCTTGCGTTCCGTTACTCTTTGCTTGCCTTCCGTGCATTGCCTAGACTTGCGTTGTCGTGCCTTAGCCTTGCCTCGCCTGACCGAGCTTTCCCATGCGTTACCCTTTCCTTGCCTTGCCGTGCATTGCCTAGCGTGCGTTGTCGTGCCTTAGCCTTGTTTCCCCTTGCCGTGCCGTTCCTTCCGTTACACTTGCCTTTCTTTGCTTTCCCTTGCCTTCCTTACCTTCCGTTACTCTTTGCTTGCCTTCCGTGCATTGCCTAGCCTTGCGTTGTCGAGCCTTAGCCTTGCCTCGCCTGACCGTGCTTTCCCATGCGTTACCCATTCCTTGCCTTGCCGTGCATTACCTAGCCTGCGTTGTCGTGCCTTAGCCTTGTTTCCCCTTGCCGTGCCGTTCCTTCCGTTACCCTTGCCTTCCCTTGCTTTCCCTTGCCTTCCTTGCGTTCCGTTACCCTTTGCTTGCTTTCCGTGCATTGCCTAACCTTGCGTTTTCATGCCTTAGCCTTCACTCGCCTGACCGTGCTTTCCCATGCGTTACCCTTTCCTTGCCTTGCCGTGCATTGCCTAGCGTGCGTTGTCGTGCCTTAGTCTTGTTTCCCCTTGCCGTGCCGTTCCTTCCGTTACACTTGCCTTTCCTTGCTTTCCCTTGCCTTCCTTACTTTCCGTTACTCTTTGCTTGCCTTCCGTGCATTGCCTAGCCTTCCGTTGTTGTGCCTTAGCCTTGCCTCGCCTGAACGTGATTTCCCATGCGTTACCCTTTCCTTGCCTTGCCGTGCATTGCCTAGCCTGCGTTGCCGTGCCTTAGCCTTGTTTCCCCTTGCCGTGCCGTTCCTTCCGTAACCCTTGCCTTTCCTTGCTTTCCCTTGCCTTCCTTACTTTCCGTTACTCTTTGCTTGCCTTCCCTGAATTGCCTAGCCTTGCGTTGTCGTGCCTTAGCCCTATCTCGCCTGACCTTGCCTTCCTTTCCTTTAAGGTTTCCTTGCATTGTCGTGCATTGCCTAGCCTTGCGTTTTCGTGCATTAGCCTTGCCTAGCCTCACCGTGCCTTGCCTTGCGTTACCCTTTGCTTGCCTTGCCGTGCATTGCCTAGCCGTGGGTTGTCGTGCCTTAGCCTTGTTTCCCATTGCCGTGCCGTTCCTTCTCTTACACTTGCCTTTCTTTGCTTTCCCTTGCCTTCCTTACCTTCCGTTACTCTTTGCTTCCCTTCCCTGCATTGCCTAGCCTTGCGTTGTCGGGCCTTAGCCTTGCCTCGCCTGACCGTGCTTTCCCATGCGTTACCCTTTCCTTGCCTTGCCGTGCATTACCTAGCCTGCGTTGTCGTGCCTTAGCCTTGTTTTCCTTTGCCGTGCCGTTCCTTCCGTTACCCTTGCCTTTCATTGCTTTTCCTTGCCTTGCTTACCTTCCGTTACCCTTTGCTTCCCATCCCTGCATTGCCTAGCCTTGCGTTGTCGTGCCTTAGACTTATCTCGCCTGACCGTGCCTTCCTTTGCTTTAAGCTTTCCTTGCATTGTCGTGCATTGCCTAGCCTTGCGTTGTCGTGCATTAGCCTTGCCTAGCCTCACCGTGCCTTGCCTTGCGTTACCCTTTCCTCGCCTTGCCGTGCATTGCCTAGCCGTGCGTTGTCGTGCCTTAGCCTTTTTTCACCTTGCCATAGCCTTGCTTGCGTTGCATTGCTTTGCCTTGCATTCCTTGCCTTCCCTTACTCTTTGTTTGCCTTCGGTGCATTGCCTAGCCTTGCGTTGTCGTGCATTAGCCTTGCCTAGCCTCACCGTGCCTTGCCTTGCGTTACCCTTTCCTTGCCTTGCCGTGCATTGCCTAGCCGTGCGTTGTCGTGCCTTAGCCTTTTTTCCCCTTGCCGTGGCGTGCCTTTTGTTACACTTCCCTTGCCTGGCTTTGCCTTGCCTTCCTTTCCTTCCGTTACTCTTTCCTTGCCTTGCCGTGCATTGCCTAGCCTTGCGTTGTCATGCCTTAGCCTTGCCTCGCCTGACCTTGCTATCCCATGCGTTACCCTTTCCTTGCCTTGCCGTGCATTGCCTAGCGTGCGTTGTCGTGCCTTAGCCTTGTTTCCCCTTGCCGTGCCGTTCCTTCCGTTACCATTGCCTTTCCTTGCTTTCCCTTGCCTTTCTTACCTTCCGTTACTCTTTCCTTGCCTTGCCGTGCACTGCCTAGCCTTGCGTTGTCGTGCATTAGCCTTGCCTCACCTGACCGTGCCTTCCCTTGCGTTACCCTTTCCTTGCCTTGCCGTGCATTGCCTAGCCCTGCGTTGTCGTGCCTTAGCCTTGTTACCCCTTGCCGTGCCGTTCCTTCCGTTACCCTTGCCTTCACTTGCTTTCCCTTGCCTTCCTTGCGTTCCGTTACTCTTTGCTTGCTTTCCGTGCATTGCCTAGCCTTGCGTCGTCATGCCTTAGCCTTGCCTCGCCTGACCGTGCTTTCCCATGCGTTACCCTTTCCTTGCCTTGCCGTGCATTGCCTAGCGTGCGTTGTCGTGCCTTAGCCTTGTTTCCCCTTGCCGTGCCGTTCTTTCCGTTACACTTGCCTTTCCTTGCTTTCCCTTGCCTTGCTTACCTTCCGTTACTCTTTGCTTCCCTTCCCTGCATTGCCTAGCCTTGCGTTGTCGTGCCTTAGCCTTATCTCGCCTGACCGTGCCTTCCTTTCCTTTAAGCTTTCCTTGCATTGTCGTGCATTGCCTAGCCTTGCGTTGTCGTGCATTAGACTTGCCTAGCCTCACTGTGCCTTGCCTTGCGTTACTCTTTCCTTGCCTTGCCGTGCATTGCCTAGCCTTGCATTTTCGTGCCTTACACTTGCCTTACCTGACCGTGCCTTCCCTTGCGTTACCCTTTCCTTGCCTTGCCGTGCATTGCCTAGCCCTGCGTTGTCGTGCCTTAGCCTTGTTACCCCTTGCCGTGCCGTACCTTCCGTTACCCTTGACTTCCCTTGCTTTCCCTTGTGTTCCTTGCGTTCCGTTAATCTTTGCTTGCTTTCCGTGCATTGCCTAGCCTTGCGTTGTCATGCCTTAGCCTTGCCTCGCCTGACCTTGCTTTCCCATGCGTTACCCTTTCCTTGCCTTGCCGTGCATTGCCTAGCGTGCGTTGTCGTGCCTTAGCCTTGTTTCCCCTTGCCGTGCCGTTCCTTCCGTTACCATTGCCTTTCCTTGCTTTCCCTTGCCTTCCTTACCTTCCGTTACTCTTTCCTTGCCTTGCCGTGCACAGCCTAGCCTTGCGTTGTCATGCATTAGCCTTGCCTCGCCTGAGCGTGCTTTCCCATGCGTTACCCTTTCCTTGCCTTGCCGTGCATTGCCTAGACTGCGTGGTCGTGCCTTAGCCTTGTTTCCCCATGCCGTGCCGTTCCTTCCGTTACCCTTGCCTTTTCGTGCTTTCCCTTGCCTTGCTTACCTTCCGTTATCCTTTGCTTGCCTTCCCTGCATTGCCTAGCCTGCGTTGTCTTGCCTTAGCCTTATCTCGCCTGACCGTGCCTTCCTTTGCTTTAAGCTTTCCTTGCATTGTCGTGCATTGCCTAGCCTTGCGTTGTCGTGCATTAGCCTTGCCTAGCCTCACCGTGCCTTGCCTTGCGTTATTCTTTCTTTGCCTTGCCGTGCATTGCCCAGCCTTGCATTTTCGTGCCTTATACTTGCCTCAGCTGACCGTGCCTTCCCTTGCGTTACCCTTTCCTTGCCTTGCCGTGCATTGCCTAGCCCTGCGTTGTCGTGCATTAGCCTTGTTACCCCTTGCCGTGCCGTTCCTTCCGTTACCCTTGCCTTCCCTTGCTTTCCCTTGGATTCCTTGCGTTCCATTACTCTTTGCTTGCCTTCCGTGCATTGCCTAGCCTTGCGTTGTCGTGCCTTAGCCTTGCCTCGCCTAACCGTGCATTCCCTTGCATTACCCTTTCCTTGCCTTGCCGTGCATTGCCTAGCCGTGCGTTGTCGTGCCTTAGCCTTGTTTCCCCTTGCCGTGCCGTTCCTTACGTTACACTTGCCTTTCTTTGCTTTCCCTTGCCTTCCTTACCTTCCGTTACTCTTTGCTTGCCTTCCGTACATTGCCTAGACTTGCGTTGTCGGGCATTAGCCTTGCCTCGCCTGAGCGTGCTTTCCCATGCGTTACCCTTTCCTTGCCTTGCCGTGCATTGCCTAGACTGCGTGGTCGTGCCTTAGCCTTGTTTCCCCTTGCCGTGCCGTTCCTTCCGTTACCCTTGCCTTTCTTTGCTTTTCCTTGCCTTGCTTATATTCCGTTACTCTTTGCTTCCCTTCCCTGCATTGCCTAGCCTTGCGTTGTCGTGCCTTTGCCTTATCTCGCCTGACCGTGCCTTCCTTTGCTTTAAGCTTTCCTTGCATTGTCGTGCATTTCCTAGCCTTGCGTTGTCGTGCATTAGCCTTGACTAGCCTCACCGTGCCTTGCCTTGCGTTACCATTTCCTCGCCTTGCCGTGCATTGCCTAGCCGTGCGTTGTCGTGCCTTAGCCTTTTTTCAACTTGCCATAGACTTGCTTGCGTTGCATTGCTTTGCCTTGCATTCCTTGCCTTCCCTTACTCTTTGTTTGCCTTCGGTGCATTGCCTAGCCTTGCGTTGTCGTGCATTAGCCTTGCCTAGCCTCACCGTGCCTTGCCTTGCGTTACCCTTTCCTTGCCTTGCCGTGCATTGCCTAGCGTGCGTTGTCGTACCTTAGCCTTGTTTCCCCTTGCCGTGCCGTTCCTTCCGTTACCATTGCCTTTCCTTGCTTTCCCTTGCCTTCCTTACCTTCCGTTACTCTTTCCTTGCCTTGCCGTGCACTGCCTAGCCTTGCGTTGTCGTGCATTAGCCTTGCCTCACCTGACCGTGCCTTCCCTTGCGTTACCCTTTCCTTGCCTTGCCGTGCATTGCCTAGCCCTGCGTTGTCGTGCCTTAGCCTTGTTACCCCTTGCCGTGCCGTTCCTTCCGTTACCCTTGCCTTTCCTTGCTTTCCCTTGGCTTCCTTGCCTTCCGTTACTCTTTGCTTGCTTTCCGTGCATTGCCTAGCCTTGCGTTGTCTTGCCTTAGCCTTGCCTCGCCTGACCGTGCATTCCCTTGCGTTACCCTTTCCTTGCCTTGCCGTGCATTGCATAGCCGTGCGTTGTCGTGCCTTAGCCTTGTTTCCCCTTGCCGTGCCGTTCCTTCCGTTACACTTGCCTTTCTGTGCTTTCCCTTGCCTTCCTAACCTTCCGTTACTCTTTCCTTGCCTTGCCGTGCATTGCCTAGCCCTGCGTTGTCGTGCCTTAGACTTGTTACCCCTTGCCGTGCCGTTCCTTCCGTTACCCTTGCCTTCCCTTGCTTTCCCTTGCCTTCCTTGCGTTCCGTTACTCTTTGCTTGCTTTCCGTGCATTGCCTAGCCTTGCGTTGTCATGCCTTAGCCTTGCCTCTCCTGACCGTGCTTTCCTATGCGTTACCCTTTCCTTGCCTTGCCGTGCATTGCCTAGCGTGCGTTGTCGTGCCTTAGCCTTGTTTCCCCTTGCCGTGCCGTTCCATCCGTTACACTTGCCTTTCCTTGCTTTCCCTTGCCTTCCATACTTTCCGTTACTCTTTGCTTGCCTTCCGTGCATTGCTAGCCTTGCGTTGTCGTGCCTTAGCCTTGCCTCGCCTGAACGTGCTTTCCCATGCGTTACCCTTTCCTTGCCTTGCCGTGCATTGCCTAGCCTGCGTTGCCGTGCCTTAGCCTTGTTTCCCCTTGCCGTGCCGTTCCTTCCGTTACCCTTGCCTTTCCTTGCTTTTCCTTGCCTTGCTTACCTTCCGTTACTCTTTGCTTGCCTTCCCTGCATTGCCTAGCCTTGCGTTGTCGTGCCTTAGCCTTATCTCGCTTGACCGTTCCTTCCTTTGCTTTAAGCTTTCCTTGCATTGTCGTGCATTGCCTAGCCTTGCGTTGTCGTGCATTAGCCTTGCGTAGCCTCACCGTGCCTTGCCTTGCGTTACCCTTTCCTTGCCTTGCCCTGTATTGCATAGCCGTGCGTTGTCGTGCCTTAGCCTTGTTTCCCCTTGCCGTGGCGTGCCTTTTGTTACACTTGCCTTGCCTGGCTTTGCCTTGCCTTCCTTTCCTTCCGTTACTCTTTCCTTGCCTTGCCGTGCATTGCCTAGCCTTGCATTTTCGTGCCTTATCCTTGCCTCACCTGACCGTGCCTTCCCTTGCGTTACCCTTTCCTTGCCTTGCCGTGCATTGCCTAGCCCTGAGTTGTCGTGCCTTAGCCTTGTTACCCCTTGCCGTGCCGTTCCTTCCGTTACCCTTGCCTTTCCTTGCTTTCCCTTGCCTTCCTTGCCTTCCGTTACTCTTTGCTTGCCTTCCGTGCATTGTCTCGCCCTGCGTTGTCGTGCGTTAGCCTTGCCTCGCCTGACCGTGCTTTCCCATGCGTTACCCTTTCCTTGCCTTGCCGTGCATTGCCTAGCCTGCGTTGCCGTGCCTTAACCTTGTTTCCCCTTGCCGTGCCGTTCCTTCCGTTACCCTACCTTTTCTTGCTTTTCCTTGCCTTGCTTACGTTCCGTTACTCTTTGCTTCCCTTCCCTGCATTGCCTAGCCTTGCGTTATCGTGCCTTAGTCTTATCTCGCCTGACCGTGCCTTCCTTTGCTTTAAGCTTTCCTTGCATTGTCGTGCATTGCCTAGCCTTGCGTTGTCGTGCATTAGCCTTGCCTAGCCTCACCGTGCCTTGCCTTGCGTTACCCTTTCCTTGCCTTGCCGTGCATTGCCTAGCCGTGCGTTGTCGTGCCTTAGCCTTGTTTCCCCTTGCCGTGGCGTGCCTTTTGTTACACTTGCCTTCCCTGGCTTTGCCTTGCCTTCCTTTCCTTCCGTTACTCTTTCCGTGCCTTGCCGTGCATTGCCTAGCCTTGCATTGTCGTGCCTTATCCTTGCCTCACCTGAACGTACCTTCCCCTGCGTTACCCTTTCCTTGCCTTGCCGTGCACTGCCTAGCCGTGCGTTGTCGTGCCTTAGCCTTATTTCCCCTTGCCGTGGCGTGCCTTTTGTTACACTTTACTTGCCTGGCTTTGCCTTGCCTTCCTTTATTTCCGTTATTCTTTCCTTGCCTTGCCGTGCAGTGCCAAGCCTTGCGTTGTCGTGCATTAGCCTTGCCTTGCCTGACCGTGCTTTGCCTTTCGTTACTCTTTGCTTGCCTTCCTTGCATTGCCTAGCCTTGCGTTGTCGTGCCTTAGCCTTGCCTCGCCTGACCGTGCCTTCCCTTGCGTTACACTTTCCTTGCCTTGACGTGCATTGCCTAGCCGTGCCTTGTTGTGCCTTAGCCTTGTTACCCCTTGCCGTGCGGTTCCTTCCGTTACCCTTGCCTTGCCTTGCTTTCCCTTGCTTCCTTACCTTCCGTTACTCCTTGCTTGCCTTCCCTGCATTGCCTAGAATTGCGTTGTCGTGCCTTAGCCTTAACTCGCCTGACCGTGCCTTCCCTTGCTTTACCCTTTCCTTGCCTTGACGTGCATTGCCTAGCCGTGCGTTGTTGTGCCTTAGCCTTGTTTCCCCTTGCCGTGCTGTTCCTTCCGTTACCCTTGCCTTGCCGTGCTTAACCTTGCCTTCGAAGCCTTCCGTTAATCTTTGCTTCCCTTCCGTGCATTGCCTAGCCTTGCGTTGTCGTGCCTTAGCCTGACCTCGCCTGACCGTGCCTTGCCTTGAGTTACTCTTTGCTTGCCTTGCTGTGCATTGCCTTGCCGTGCGTTGTCGTGCCTTAGCCTTATCTCGCCTGACCGTGCCTTCCTTTGCTTTAAGCTTTCCTTGCATTGTCGTGCATTGCCTAGCCTTGCGTTGTCGTGCATTAGCCTTGCCTAGCCTCACCGTGCCTTGCCTTGCGTTACCCTTTCCTTGCCTTGCCGTGCATTGCCTAGCCGTGCGTTGTCGTGCCTTAGCCTTGTTTCCCCTTGCCGTGGCGTGCCTTTTGTTACACTTGAATTGCCTGGCTTTGCCTTGCCTTCCTTTCCTTCCGTTACTCTTTCCTTGCCTTGCCGTGCATTGCCTAGCCTTGCATTGTCGTGCCTTATCCTTGCCTCACCTGACCGTGCCTTCCCCTGCGTTACCCTTTCCTTGCCTTGCCGTGCATTGCCTAGCCCTGCGTTGTCGTGCCTTAGCCTTGTTACCCCTTGCCGTGCCGTTCCTTCCGTTACCCTTGCCTTCCCTTGCTTTCCCTTGCCTTCCTGGCCTTCCGTTACCCTTTGCTTGCTTTCCGTGCATTGCCTAGCCTTGCGTTGTCATGCCTTAGCCTTGACTCACCTGACCGTGCTTTCCCATGCGTTACCCTTTCCTTGCCTTGCCGTGCATTGCCTAGCGTGCGTTGTCGTGCCTAAGAATTGTTTCCCCTTGCCGTGCCGTTCCTTCCGTTACCATTGCCTTTCCTTGCTTTCCCTTGGCTTCCTTACCTTCCGTTACTCTTTGCTTGCTTTCCCTGCATTGCCTAGCTTTGCGTTGTCGTGCCTTAGCCTTATCTCGCCTGACCGTGCCTTCCTTTGCTTTAAGCTTTCCTTGCATTGTCGTGCATTGCCTAGCCTTGCGTTGTCGTGCATTAGCCTTGCCTAGCCTCACCGTGCCTTGCCTTGCGTTACTCTTTCCTTGCCTTGCCGTGCATTGCCTAGCCTTGCATTTTCGTGCCTTATCGTTGCCTCACCTGACCGTGCCTTCCCTTGCGTTACCCTTTCCTTGCCTTGCCGTGCATTGCCTAGCCCTGCGTTGTCGTGCCTTAGCCTTGTTACCCCTTGCCGTGCCGTTCCTTCCGTTACCCTTGCCTTCCCTTGCTTTCCCTTGCCTTCCTTGCGTTCCGTTACTCTTTGCTTGCTTTCCGTGCATTGCCTAGCCTTGCGTTGTCATGCCTTAGCCTTGCCTCTCCTGACCGTGCTTTCCCATGCGTTACCCTTTCCTTGCCTTGCCTTGCATTGCCTAGCGTGCGTTGTCGTGCCTTAGCCTTGTTTCCCCTTGCCGTGCCGTTCCTTCCGTTACACTTGCCTTTCCTTGCTTTCCCTTGCCTTCCTTACTTTCCGTTACTCTTTGCTTGCCTTCCGTGCATTGCCTAGCCTTCCGTTGTTGTGCCTTAGCCTTGCCTCGCCTGAACGTGATTTCCCATGCGTTACACTTTCCTTGCCTTGCCGTGCATTCCCTAGCCTGCGTTGCCGTGCCTTAGCCTTGTTTCCCCTTGCCGTGCCGTTCCTTCCGTTACCCTTGCCTTTCCTTGCTTTCCCTTGCCTTCCTTACTTTCCGTTACTCTTTGCTTGCCTTCCCTGAATTGCCTAGCCTTGCGTTGTCGTGCCTTAGCCTTATCTCGCCTGACCTTGCCTTCCTTTCCTTTAAGGTTTCCTTGCATTGTCGTGCATTGCCTAGCCTTGCGTTTTCGTGCATTAGCCTTGCCTAGCCTCACCGTGCCTTGCCTTGCGTTACCCTTTGCTTGCCTTGCCGTGCATTGCCTAGCCGTGGGTTGTCGTGCCTTAGCCTTGTTTCCCATTGCCGTGCCGTTCCTTCTCTTACACTTGCCTTTCTTTGCTTTCCCTTGCCTTCCTTACCTTCCGTTACTCTTTGCTTCCCTTCCCTGCATTGCCTAGCCTTGCGTTGTCGGGCCTTAGCCTTGCCTCGCCTGACCGTGCTTTCCCATGCGTTACCCTTTCCTTGCCTTGCCGTGCATTACCTAGCCTGCGTTGTCGTGCCTTAGCCTTGTTTTCCTTTGCCGTGCCGTTCCTTCCGTTACCCTTGCCTTTCATTGCTTTTCCTTGCCTTGCTTACCTTCCGTTACCCTTTGCTTCCCATCCCTGCATTGCCTAGCCTTGCGTTGTCGTGCCTTAGACTTATCTCGCCTGACCGTGCCTTCCTTTGCTTTAAGCTTTCCTTGCATTGTCGTGCATTGCCTAGCCTTGCGTTGTCGTGCATTAGCCTTGCCTAGCCTCACCGTGCCTTGCCTTGCGTTACCCTTTCCTCGCCTTGCCGTGCATTGCCTAGCCGTGCGTTGTCGTGCCTTAGCCTTTTTTCACCTTGCCATAGCCTTGCTTGCGTTGCATTGCTTTGCCTTGCATTCCTTGCCTTCCCTTACTCTTTGTTTGCCTTCGGTGCATTGCCTAGCCTTGCGTTGTCGTGCATTAGCCTTGCCTAGCCTCACCGTGCCTTGCCTTGCGTTACCCTTTCCTTGCCTTGCCGTGCATTGCCTAGCCGTGCGTTGTCGTGCCTTAGCCTTTTTTCCCCTTGCCGTGGCGTGCCTTTTGTTACACTTCCCTTGCCTGGCTTTGCCTTGCCTTCCTTTCCTTCCGTTACTCTTTCCTTGCCTTGCCGTGCATTGCCTAGCCTTGCGTTGTCATGCCTTAGCCTTGCCTCGCCTGACCTTGCTATCCCATGCGTTACCCTTTCCTTGCCTTGCCGTGCATTGCCTAGCGTGCGTTGTCGTGCCTTAGCCTTGTTTCCCCTTGCCGTGCCGTTCCTTCCGTTACCATTGCCTTTCCTTGCTTTCCCTTACCTTTCTTACCTTCCGTTACTCTTTCCTTGCCTTGCCGTGCACTGCCTAGCCTTGCGTTGTCGTGCATTAGCCTTGCCTCACCTGACCGTGCCTTCCCTTGCGTTACCCTTTCCTTGCCTTGCCGTGCATTGCCTAGCGTGCGTTGTCGTGCCTTAGCCTTATTTCCCCTTGCCGTGCCGTTCTTTCCGTTACACTTGCCTTTCCTTGCTTTCCCTTGCCTTGCTTACCTTCCGTTACTCTTTGCTTCCCTTCCCTGCATTGCCTAGCCTTGCGTTGTCGTGCCTTAGCCTTATCTCGCCTGACCGTGCCTTCCTTTCCTTTAAGCTTTCCTTGCATTGTCGTGCATTGCCTAGCCTTGCGTTGTCGTGCCTTAGCCTTATCTCGCCTGACCGTGCCTTCCTTTCCTTTAAGCTTTCCTTGCATTGTCGTGCATTGCCTAGCCTTGCGTTGTCGTGCATTAGCCTTGCCTAGCCTCACTGTGCCTTGCCTTGCGTTACTCTTTCCTTGCCTTGCCGTGCATTGCCTAGCCTTGCATTTTCGTGCCTTATACTTGCCTTACCTGACCGTGCCTTCCCTTGCGTTACCCTTTCCTTGCCTTGCCGTGCATTGCCTAGCCCTGCGTTGTCGTGCCTTAGCCTTGTTTCCCCTTGCCGTGCCGTTCCTTCCGTTACCATTGCATTTCCTTGCTTTCACTTCCCTTCCTTACCTTCCGGTACTCTTTCCTTGCCTTGCCGTGCACTGCCTAGCCTTGCGTTGTCGTGCATTAGCCTTGCCTCACCTGACCGTGCCTTCCCTTGCGTTACCCTTTCCTTGCCTTGCCGTGCATTGCGTAGCCCTGCGTTGTCGTGCCTTAGCCTTGTTACCCTGTTCCGTGCCCTTCCTTCCGTTACCCTTGCTTCCCTTGCTTTCCCTTGCCTTCCTTGCGTTCCGTTACTCTTTGCTTGCCTTCCGTGTATTGCCTAGACTTGCGTTGTCGTGCCTTAGCCTTGCCTCGCCTGACCGAGTTTTCCCATGCGTTACCCTTTCCTTGCCTTGCCGTGCATTGCCTAGCCGTGGGTTGTCGTGCCTTAGCCTTGTTTCCCCTTGCCGTGCCGTTCCTTCCGTTACACTTGCCTTTCTTTGCTTTCCCTTGCCTTCCTTACCTTCCGTTACTCTTTGCTTGCCTTCCGTGCATTGCCTAGCCTTGCGTTGTCGTGCCTTAGACTTATCTCGCCTGACCGTGCCTTCCTTTGCTTTAAGCTTTCCTTGCATTGTCGTGCATTGCCTAGCCTTGCGTTGTCGTGCATTAGCCTTGCCTAGCCTCACCGTGCCTTGCCTTGCGTTACCCTTTCCTCGCCTTGCCGTGCATTGCCTAGCCGTGCGTTGTCGTGCCTTAGCCTTTTTTCACCTTGCCATAGCCTTGCTTGCGTTGCATTGCTTTGCCTTGCATTCCTTGCCTTCCCTTACTTACTCTTTGCTTCCCTTCCCTGCATTGCCTAGCCTTGCGTTGTAGTGCATTAGCCTTGCCTAGCCTCACCGTGCCTTGCCTTGCGTTACCCTTTCCTTGCCTTGCCGTGCATTGCCTAGCCGTGCGTTGTCGTGCCTTAGCCTTGTTTCCCCTTGCCGTGGCGTGCCTTTTGTTACACTTGAATTGCCTGGCTTTGCCTTGCCTTCCTTTCCTTCCGTTACTCTTTCCTTGCCTTGCCGTGCATTGCCTAGCCTTGCATTGTCGTGCCTTATCCTTGCCTCACCTGACCGTGCCTTCCCCTGCGTTACCCTTTCCTTGCCTTGCCGTGCATTGCCTAGCCCTGCGTTGTCGTGCCTTAGCCTTGTTACCCCTTGCCGTGCCGTTCCTTCCGTTACCCTTGCCTTCCCTTGCTTTCCCTTGCCTTCCTGGCCTTCCGTTACCCTTTGCTTGCTTTCCGTGCATTGCCTAGCCTTGCGTTGTCATGCCTTAGCCTTGACTCACCTGACCGTGCTTTCCCATGCGTTACCCTTTCCTTGCCTTGCCGTGCATTGCCTAGCGTGCGTTGTCGTGCCTAAGAATTGTTTCCCCTTGCCGTGCCGTTCCTTCCGTTACCATTGCCTTTCCTTGCTTTCCCTTGGCTTCCTTACCTTCCGTTACTCTTTGCTTGCTTTCCCTGCATTGCCTAGCTTTGCGTTGTCGTGCCTTAGCCTTATCTCGCCTGACCGTGCCTTCCTTTGCTTTAAGCTTTCCTTGCATTGTCGTGCATTGCCTAGCCTTGCGTTGTCGTGCATTAGCCTTGCCTAGCCTCACCGTGCCTTGCCTTGCGTTACTCTTTCCTTGCCTTGCCGTGCATTGCCTAGCCTTGCATTTTCGTGCCTTATCGTTGCCTCACCTGACCGTGCCTTCCCTTGCGTTACCCTTTCCTTGCCTTGCCGTGCATTGCCTAGCCCTGCGTTGTCGTGCCTTAGCCTTGTTACCCCTTGCCGTGCCGTTCCTTCCGTTACCCTTGCCTTCCCTTGCTTTCCCTTGCCTTCCTTGCGTTCCGTTACTCTTTGCTTGCTTTCCGTGCATTGCCTAGCCTTGCGTTGTCATGCCTTAGCCTTGCCTCTCCTGACCGTGCTTTCCCATGCGGTACCCTTTCCTTGCCTTGCCTTGCATTGCCTAGCGTGCGTTGTCGTGCCTTAGCCTTGTTTCCCCTTGCCGTGCCGTTCCTTCCGTTACACTTGCCTTTCCTTGCTTTCCCTTGCCTTCCTTACTTTCCGTTACTCTTTGCTTGCCTTCCGTGCATTGCCTAGCCTTCCGTTGTTGTGCCTTAGCCTTGCCTCGCCTGAACGTGATTTCCCATGCGTTACCCTTTCCTTGCCTTGCCGTGCATTCCCTAGCCTGCGTTGCCGTGCCTTAGCCTTGTTTCCCCTTGCCGTGCCGTTCCTTCCGTTACCCTTGCCTTTCCTTGCTTTCCCTTGCCTTCCTTACTTTCCGTTACTCTTTGCTTGCCTTCCCTGAATTGCCTAGCCTTGCGTTGTCGTGCCTTAGCCTTATCTCGCCTGACCTTGCCTTCCTTTCCTTTAAGGTTTCCTTGCATTGTCGTGCATTGCCTAGCCTTGCGTTTTCGTGCATTAGCCTTGCCTAGCCTCACCGTGCCTTGCCTTGCGTTACCCTTTGCTTGCCTTGCCGTGCATTGCCTAGCCGTGGGTTGTCGTGCCTTAGCCTTGTTTCCCATTGCCGTGCCGTTCCTTCTCTTACACTTGCCTTTCTTTGCTTTCCCTTGCCTTCCTTACCTTCCGTTACTCTTTGCTACCCTTCCCTGCATTGCCTAGCCTTGCGTTGTCGGGCCTTAGCCTTGCCTCGCCTGACCGTGCTTTCCCATGCGTTACCCTTTCCTTGCCTTGCCGTGCATTACCTAGCCTGCGTTGTCGTGCCTTAGCCTTGTTTTCCTTTGCCGTGCCGTTCCTTCCGTTACCCTTGCCTTTCATTGCTTTTCCTTGCCTTGCTTACCTTCCGTTACCCTTTGCTTCCCATCCCTGCATTGCCTAGCCTTGCGTTGTCGTGCCTTAGACTTATCTCGCCTGACCGTGCCTTCCTTTGCTTTAAGCTTTCCTTGCATTGTCGTGCATTGCCTAGCCTTGCGTTGTCGTGCATTAGCCTTGCCTAGCCTCACCGTGCCTTGCCTTGCGTTACCCTTTCCTCGCCTTGCCGTGCATTGCCTAGCCGTGCGTTGTCGTGCCTTAGCCTTTTTTCACCTTGCCATAGCCTTGCTTGCGTTGCATTGCTTTGCCTTGCATTCCTTGCCTTCCCTTACTCTTTGTTTGCCTTCGGTGCATTGCCTAGCCTTGCGTTGTCGTGCATTAGCCTTGCCTAGCCTCACCGTGCCTTGCCTTGCGTTACCCTTTCCTTGCCTTGCCGTGCATTGCCTAGCCGTGCGTTGTCGTGCCTTAGCCTTTTTTCCCCTTGCCGTGGCGTGCCTTTTGTTACACTTCCCTTGCCTGGCTTTGCCTTGCCTTCCTTTCCTTCCGTTACTCTTTCCTTGCCTTGCCGTGCATTGCCTAGCCTTGCGTTGTCATGCCTTAGCCTTGCCTCGCCTGACCTTGCTATCCCATGCGTTACCCTTTCCTTGCCTTGCCGTGCATTGCCTAGCGTGCGTTGTCGTGCCTTAGCCTTGTTTCCCCTTGCCGTGCCGTTCCTTCCGTTACCATTGCCTTTCCTTGCTTTCCCTTACCTTTCTTACCTTCCGTTACTCTTTCCTTGCCTTGCCGTGCACTGCCTAGCCTTGCGTTGTCGTGCATTAGCCTTGCCTCACCTGACCGTGCCTTCCCTTGCGTTACCCTTTCCTTGCCTTGCCGTGCATTGCCTAGCGTGCGTTGTCGTGCCTTAGCCTTGTTTCCCCTTGCCGTGCCGTTCTTTCCGTTACACTTGCCTTTCCTTGCTTTCCCTTGCCTTGCTTACCTTCTGTTACTCTTTGCTTCCCTTCCCTGCATTGCCTAGCCTTGCGTTGTCGTGCCTTAGCCTTATCTCGCCTGACCGTGCCTTCCTTTCCTTTAAGCTTTCCTTGCATTGTCGTGCATTGCCTAGCCTTGCGTTGTCGTGCCTTAGCCTTATCTCGCCTGACCGTGCCTTCCTTTCCTTTAAGCTTTCCTTGCATTGTCGTGCATTGCCTAGCCTTGCGTTGTCGTGCATTAGCCTTGCCTAGCCTCACTGTGCCTTGCCTTGCGTTACTCTTTCCTTGCCTTGCCGTGCATTGCCTAGCCTTGCATTTTCGTGCCTTATACTTGCCTTACCTGACCGTGCCTTCCCTTGCGTTACCCTTTCCTTGCCTTGCCGTGCATTGCCTAGCCCTGCGTTGTCGTGCCTTAGCCTTGTTTCCCCTTGCCGTGCCGTTCCTTCCGTTACCATTGCATTTCCTTGCTTTCACTTCCCTTCCTTACCTTCCGGTACTCTTTCCTTGCCTTGCCGTGCACTGCCTAGCCTTGCGTTGTCGTGCATTAGCCTTGCCTCACCTGACCGTGCCTTCCCTTTCGTTACCCTTTCCTTGCCTTGCCGTGCATTGCGTAGCCCTGCGTTGTCGTGCCTTAGCCTTGTTACCCTGTTCCGTGCCCTTCCTTCCGTTACCCTTGCTTCCCTTGATTTCCCTTGCCTTCCTTGCGTTCCGTTACTCTTTGCTTGCCTTCCGTGTATTGCCTAGACTTGCGTTGTCGTGCCTTAGCCTTGCCTCGCCTGACCGAGCTTTCCCATGCGTTACCCTTTCCTTGCCTTGCCGTGCATTGCCTAGCGTGCGTTGTCGTGCCTTAGACTTGTTTCCCCTTGCCGTGCCGTTCCTTCCGTTACACTTGCCTTTCTTTGCTTTCCCTTGCCTTCCTTACCTTCCGTTACTCTTTGCTTGCCTTCCGTGCATTGCCTAGCCTTGCGTTGTCGTGCCTTAGCCTTATCTCGCCTGACCGTGCCTTCCTTTGCTTTAAGCTTTCCTTGCATTGTCGTGCATTGCCTAGCCTTGCGTTGTCGTGCATTAGCCTTGCCTAGCCTCACCGTGCCTTGCCTTGCGTTACCCTTTCCTCGCCTTGCCGTGCATTGCCTAGCCGTGCGTTGTCGTGCCTTAGCCTTTTTTCACCTTGCCATAGCCTTGCTTGCGTTGCATTGCTTTGCCTTGCATTCCTTGCCTTCCCTTACTCTTTGTTTGCCTTCGGTGCATTGCCTAGCCTTGCGTTGTCGTGCATTAGCCTTGCCTAGCCTCACCGTGCCTTGCCTTGCGTTACCCTTTCCTTGCCTTGCCGTGCATTGCCTAGCCGTGCGTTGTCGTGCCTTAGCCTTGTTTCCCCTTGCCGTGGCGTGCCTTTTGTTACACTTCCCTTGCCTGGCTTTGCCTTGCATTCCTTTCCTTCCGTTACTCTTTCCTTGCCTTGCCGTGCATTGCCTAGCCTTGCGTTGTCATGCTTTAGCCTTGCCTCGCCTGACCTTGCTATCCCATGCGTTACCCTTTCCTTGCCTTGCCGTGCATTGCCTAGCGTGCGTTGTCGTGCCTTAGCCTTGTTTCCCCTTGCCGTGCCGTTCCTTCCGTTACCATTGCCTTTCCTTGCTTTCCCTTGCCTTTCTTACCTTCCGTTACTCTTTCCTTGCCTTGCCGTGCACTGCCTAGCCTTGCGTTGTCGTGCATTATCGTTGCCTAACCTGACCGTGCCTTCCCTTGCGTTACCCTTTCCTTGCCTTGCCGTGCATTGCCTAGCCCTGCGGTGTCGTGCCTTAGCCTTGTTACCCCTTGCCGTGCCGTTCCTTCCGTTACCCTTGCCTTCACTTGCTTTCCCTTGCCTTCCTTGCGTTCCGTTACTCTTTGCTTGCTTTCCGTGCATTGCCTAGCCTTGCGTTGTCATGCCTTAGCCTTGCCTCGCCTGACCGTGCTTTCCCATGCGTTACCCTTTCCTTGCCTTGCCGTGCATTGCCTAGCGTGCGTTGTCGTGCCTTAGCCTTGTTTCCCCTTGCCGTGCCGTTCTTTCCGTTACACTTGCCTTTCCTTGCTTTCCCTTGCCTTGCTTACCTTCCGTTACTCTTTGCTTCCCTTCCCTGCATTGCCTAGCCTTGCGTTGTCGTGCCTTAGCCTTATCTCGCCTGACCGTGCCTTCCTTTCCTTTAAGCTTTCCTTGCATTGTCGTGCATTGCCTAGCCTTGCGTTGTCGTGCCTTAGCCTTATCTCGCCTGACCGTGCCTTCCTTTCCTTTAAGCTTTCCTTGCATTGTCGTGCATTGCCTAGCCTTGCGTTGTCGTGCATTAGCCTTGCCTAGCCTCACTGTGCCTTGCCTTGCGTTACTCTTTCCTTGCCTTGCCGTGCATTGCCTAGCCTTGCATTTTCGTGCCTTATACTTGCCTTACCTGACGGTGCCTTTCCTTGCGTTACCCTTTCCTTGCCTTGCCGTGCATTGCCTAGCCCTGCGTTGTCGTGCCTTAGCCTTGTTTCCCCTTGCCGTGCCGTTCCTTCCGTTACCATTGCATTTCCTTGCTTTCACTTCCCTTCCTTACCTTCCGGTACTCTTTCCTTGCCTTGCCGTGCACTGCCTAGCCTTGCGTTGTCGTGCATTAGCCTTGCCTCACCTGACCGTGCCTTCCCTTGCGTTACCCTTTCCTTGCCTTGCCGTGCATTGCGTAGCCCTGCGTTGTCGTGCCTTAGCCTTGTTACCCTGTTCCGTGCCCTTCCTTCCGTTACCCTTGCTTCCCTTGCTTTCCCTTGCCTTCCTTGCGTTCCGTTACTCTTTGCTTGCCTTCCGTGCATTGCCTAGACTTGCGTTGTCGTGCCTTAGCCTTGCCTCGCCTAACCGAGCTTTCCCATGCGTTACCCTTTCCTTGCCTTGCCGTGCATTGCCTAGCGTGCGTTGTCGTGCCTTAGCCTTGTTTCCCCTTGCCGTGCCGTTCCTTCCGTTACACTTGCCTTTCTTTGCTTTCCCTTGCCTTCCTTACTTTCCGTTACTCTTTGCTTGCCTTCCGTGCATTGCCTAGCCTTCCGTTGTTGTGCCTTAGCCTTGCCTCGCCTGAACGTGATTTCCCATGCGTTACCCTTTCCTTGCCTTGCCGTGCATTGCCTAGCCTGCGTTGCCGTGCCTTAGCCTTGTTTCCCCTTGCCGTGCCGTTCCTTCCGTTACCCTTGCCTTTCCTTGCTTTCCCTTGCCTTCCTTACTTTCCGTTACTCTTTGCTTGCCTTCCCTGAATTGCCTAGCCTTGCGTTGTCGTGCCTTAGCCTTATCTCGCCTGACCTTGCCTTCCTTTCCTTTAAGGTTTCCTTGCATTGTCGTGCATTGCCTAGCCTTGCGTTTTCGTGCATTAGCCTTGCCTAGCCTCACCGTGCCTTGCCTTGCGTTACCCTTTGCTTGCCTTGCCGTGCATTGCCTAGCCGTGGGTTGTCGTGCCTTAGCCTTGTTTCCCATTGCCGTGCCGTTCCTTCTCTTACACTTGCCTTTCTTTGCTTTCCCTTGCCTTCCTTACCTTCCGTTACTCTTTGCTTCCCTTCCCTGCATTGCCTAGCCTTGCGTTGTCGGGCCTTAGCCTTGCCTCGCCTGACCGTGCTTTCCCATGCGTTACCCTTTCCTTGCCTTGCCGTGCATTACCTAGCCTGCGTTGTCGTGCCTTAGCCTTGTTTTCCTTTGCCGTGCCGTTCCTTCCGTTACCCTTGCCTTTCATTGCTTTTCCTTGCCTTGCTTACCTTCCGTTACGCTTTGCTTCCCATCCCTGCATTGCCTAGCCTTGCGTTGTCGTGCCTTAGACTTATCTCGCCTGACCGTGCCTTCCTTTGCTTTAAGCTTTCCTTGCATTGTCGTGCATTGCCTAGCCTTGCGTTGTCGTGCATTAGCCTTGCCTAGCCTCACCGTGCCTTGCCTTGCGTTACCCTTTCCTCGCCTTGCCGTGCATTGCCTAGCCGTGCGTTGTCGTGCCTTAGCCTTTTTTCACCTTGCCATAGCCTTGCTTGCGTTGCATTGCTTTGCCTTGCATTCCTTGCCTTCCCTTACTCTTTGTTTGCCTTCGGTGCATTGCCTAGCCTTGCGTTGTCGTGCATTAGCCTTGCCTAGCCTCACCGTGCCTTGCCTTGCGTTACCCTTTCCTTGCCTTGCCGTGCATTGCCTAGCCGTGCGTTGTCGTGCCTTAGCCTTTTTTCCCCTTGCCGTGGCGTGCCTTTTGTTACACTCCCCTTGCCTGGCTTTGCCTTGCCTTCCTTTCCTTCCGTTACTCTTTCCTTGCCTTGCCGAGCATTGCCTAGCCTTGCGTTGTCATGCCTTAGCCTTGACTCGCCTGACCTTGCTATCCCATGCGTTACCCTTTCCTTGCCTTGCCGTGCATTGCCTAGCGTGCGTTGTCGTGCCTTAGCCTTGTTTCCCCTTGCCGTGCCGTTCCTTCCGTTACCATTGCCTTTCCTTGCTTTCCCTTGCCTTTCTTACCTTCCGTTACTCTTTCCTTGCCTTGCCGTGCACTGCCTAGCCTTGCGTTGTCGTGCATTAGCCTTGCCTCACCTGACCGTGCCTTCCCTTGCGTTACCCTTTCCTTGCCTTGCCGTGCATTGCCTAGCCCTGCGTTGTCGTGCCTTAGCCTTGTTACCCCTTGCCGTGCCGTTCCTTCCTTTACCCTTGCCTTCACTTGCTTTCCCTTGCCTTCCTTGCGTTCCGTTACTCTTTGCTTGCTTTCCGTGCATTGCCTAGCCTTGCGTTGTCATGCCTTAGCCTTCCCTAGCCTCACCGTGCTTTCCAATGCGTTACCCTTTCCTTGCCTTGCCGTGCATTGCCTAGCGTGCGTTGTCGTGCCTTAGCCTTGTTTCCCCTTGCCGTGCCGTTCTTTCCGTTACACTTGCCTTTCCTTGCTTTCCCTTGCCTTGCTTACCTTCCGTTACTCTTTGCTTCCCTTCCCTGCATTGCCTAGCCTTGCGTTGTCGTGCCTTAGCCTTATCTCGCCTGACCGTGCCTTCCTTTCCTTTAAGCTTTCCTTGCATTGTCATGCATTGCCTAGCCTTGCGTTGTCGTGCCTTAGCCTTATCTCGCCTGACCGTGCCTTCCTTTGCTTTAAGCTTTCCTTGCATTGTCGTGCATTGCCTAGCCTTGCGTTGTCGTGCATTAGACTTGCCTAGCCTCACTGTGCCTTGCCTTGCGTTACTCTTTCCTTGCCTTGCCGTGCATTGCCTAGCCTTGCATTTTCGTGCCTTACACTTGCCTTACCTGACCGTGCCTTCCCTTGCGTTACCCTTTCCTTGCCTTGCCGTGCATTGCCTAGCCCTGCGTTGTCGTGCCTTAGCCTTGTTACCCCTTGCCGTGCCGTTCCTTCCGTTACCCTTGACTTCCCTTGCTTTCCCTTGTGTTCCTTGCGTTCCGTTAATCTTTGCTTGCTTTCCGTGCATTGCCTGGCCTTGCGTTATCATGCCTTAGCCTTGCCTCGCCTGACCTTGCTTTCCCATGCGTTACCCTTTCCTTGCCTTGCCGTGCATTGCCTAGCGTGCGTTGTCGTGCCTTAGCCTTGTTTCCCCTTGCCGTGCCGTTCCTTCCGTTACCATTGCCTTTCCTTGCTTTCCCTTGCCTTCCTTACCTTCCGTTACTCTTTCCTTGCCTTGCCGTGAACTGCCTAGCCTAGCGTTGTCATGCATTAGCCTTGCCTCACCTGACCGTGCCTTCCCTTGCGTTACCCTTTCCTTGCCTTGCCGTGCATTGCGTAGCCCTGCGTTGTCGTGCCTTAGCCTTGTTACCCTCTGCCGTGCCCTTCCTTCCGTTACCCTTGCTTCCCTTGCTTTCCCTTGCCTTCCTTGCGTTCCGTTACTCTTTGCTTGCCTTCCGTGCATTGCCTAGCCTTGCGTTTTCGTGCCTTAGCCTTGCCTCGCCTGACCGAGCTTTCCCATGCGTTACCCTTTCCTTGCCTTGCCGTGCATTGCCTAGCGTGCGTTGTCGTGCCTTAGCCTTTTTTCCCCTTGCCGTGCCGTTCCTTCCGTTACCCTTGCCTTTTCGTGCTTTCCCTTGCCTTGCTTACCTTCCGTTATCCTTTGCTTGCCTTCCCTGCATTGCCTAGCCTGCGTTGTCTTGCCTTAGCCTTATCTCGCCTGACCGTGCCTTCCTTTGCTTTAAGCTTTCCTTGCATTGTCGTGCATTGCCTAGCCTTGCGTTGTCGTGCATTAGACTTGCCTAGCCTCACCGTGCCTTGCCTTGCGTTATTCTTTCCTTGCCTTGCCGTGCATTGCCCAGCCTTGCATTTTCGTGCCTTATACTTGCCTCAGCTGACCGTGCCTTCCCTTGCGTTACCCTTTCCTTGCCTTGCCGTGCATTGCCTAGCCCTGCGTTGTCGTGCATTATTGTTACCCCTTGCCGTGCCCTTCCTTCCGTTACCCTTGCCTTCCCTTGCTTTCCCTTGGCTTCCTTGCGTTCCGTTACTCTTTGCTTGCTTTCCGTGCATTGCCTAGCCTTGCGTTGTCGTGCCTTAGCCTTGCCTCGCCTAACCGTGCATTCCCTTGCATTACCCTTTCCTTGCCTTGCCGTGCATTGCCTAGCCGTGCGTTGTCGTGCCTTAGCCTTGTTTCCCCTTGCCGTGCCGTTCCTTACGTTACACTTGCCTTTCTTTGCTTTCCCTTGCCTTCCTTACCTTCCGTTACTCTTTGCTTGCCTTCCGTACATTGCCTAGACTTGCGTTGTCGGGCATTAGCCTTGCCTCGCCTGAGCGTGCTTTACCATGCGTTACCCTTTCCTTGCCTTGCCGTGCATTGCCTAGACTGCGTGGTCGTGCCTTAGCCTTGTTTCCCCTTGCCGTGCCGTTCCTTCCGTTACCCTTGCCTTTCTTTGCTTTTCCTTGCCTTGCTTATATTCCGTTACTCTTTGCTTCCCTTCCCTGCATTGCCTAGCCTTGCGTTGTCGTGCCTTAGCCTTATCTCGCCTGACCGTGCCTTCCTTTGCTTTAAGCTTTCCTTGCATTGTCGTGCATTTCCTAGCCTTGCGTTGTCGTGCATTAGCCTTGACTAGCCTCACCGTGCCTTGCCTTGCGTTACCATTACCTCGCCTTGCCGTGCATTGCCTAGCCGTGCGTTGTCGTGCCTTAGCCTTTTTTCAACTTGCCATAGACTTGCTTGCGTTGCATTGCTTTGCCTTGCATTCCTTGCCTTCCCTTACTCTTTGTTTGCCTTCGGTGCATTGCCTAGCTTGCGTTGTCGTGCATTAGCCTTGCCTAGCCTCACCGTGCCTTGCCTTGCGTTACCCTTTCCTTGCCTTGCCGTGCATTGCCTAGCGTGCGTTGTCGTACCTTAGCCTTGTTTCCCCTTGCCGTGCCGTTCCTTCCGTTACCATTGCCTTTCCTTGCTTTCCCTTGCCTTCCTTACCTTCCGTTACTCTTTCCTTGCCTTGCCGTGCACTGCCTAGCCTTGCGTTGTCGTGCATTAGCCTTGCCTCACCTGACCGTGCCTTCCCTTGCGTTACCCTTTCCTTGCCTTGCCGTGCATTGCCTAGCCCTGCGTTGTCGTGCCTTAGCCTTGTTTCCCCTTGCCGTGCCGTTCCTTCCGTTACCCTTGCCTTTCCCTGCTTTCCTTGGCTTCCTTGCGTTCCGTTACTCTTTGCTTGCTTTCCGTGCATTGCCTAGCCTTGCGTTGTCTTGCCTTAGCCTTGCCTCGCCTGACCGTGCATTCCCTTGCGTTACCCTTTCCTTGCCTTGCCGTGCATTGCATAGCCGTGCGTTGTCGTGCCTTAGCCTTGTTTCCCCTTGCCGTGCCGTTCCTTCCGTTACACTTGCCTTTCTGTGCTTTCCCTTGCCTTCCTAACCTTCCGTTACTCTTTCCTTGCCTTGCCGTGCATTGCCTAGCCCTGCGTTGTCGTGCCTTAGACTTGTTACCCCTTGCCGTGCCGTTCCTTCCGTTACCCTTGCCTTCCCTTGCTTTCCCTTGCCTTCCTTGCGTTCCGTTACTCTTTGCTTGCTTTCCGTGCATTGCCTAGCCTTGCGTTGTCATGCCTTAGCCTTGCCTCTCCTGACCGTGCTTTCCTATGCGTTACCCTTTCCTTGCCTTGCCGTGCATTGCCTAGCGTGCGTTGTCGTGCCTTAGCCTTGTTTCCCCTTGCCGTGCCGTTCCATCCGTTACACTTGCCTTTCCTTGCTTTCCCTTGCCTTCCATACTTTCCGTTACTCTTTGCTTGCCTTCCGTGCATTGCTAGCCTTGCGTTGTCGTGCCTTAGCCTTGCCTCGCCTGAACGTGCTTTCCCATGCGTTACCCTTTCCTTGCCTTGCCGTGCATTGCCTAGCCTGCGTTGCCGTGCCTTAGCCTTGTTTCCCCTTGCCGTGCCGTTCCTTCCTTTACCCTTGCCTTTCCTTGCTTTTCCTTGCCTTGCTTACCTTCCGTTACTCTTTGCTTCCCTTCCCTGCATTGCCTAGCCTTGCGTTGTCGTGCCTTACCCTTATCTCGCCTGACCGTGCCTTCCTTTGCTTTAAGCTTTCCTTGCATTGTCGTGCATTGCCTAGCCTTGCGTTGTCGTGCATTAGCCTTGCCTAGCCTCACCGTGACTTGCCTTGCGTTACGCTTTCCTTGTCTTGCCGTGCATTGCCTAGCCGTGCGTTGTCGTGCCTTAGCCTTGTTTCCCCTTGCCGTGGCGTGCCTTTTGTTACACTTGAATTGCCTGGCTTTGCCTTGCCTTCCTTTCCTTCCGTTACTCTTTCCTTGCCTTGCCGTGCATTGCCACCCTTGCATTTTCGTGCCTTATACTTGCCTTACCTGACCGTGCCTTCCCTTGCGTTACCCTTTCCTTGCCTTGCCGTGCATTGCCTAGCCCTGCGTTGTCGTGCCTTAGCCTTGTTACCCCTTGCCGTGCCGTTCCTTCCCTTACCCTTGCCTTCCCTTGCTTTCCCTTGTCTTCCTTGCGTTCCGTTAATCTTTGCTTGCTTTCCGTGCATTGCCTAGCCTTGCGTTGTCATGCCTTAGCCTTGCCTCGCCTGACCTTGCTTTCCCATGCGTTACCCTTTCCTTGCCTTGCCGTGCATTGCCTAGCGTGCGTTGTCGTGCCTTAGCCTTGTTTCCCCTTGCCGTGCCGTTCCTTCCGTTACCATTGCCTTTCCTTGCTTTCCCTTGCCTTCCTTACCTTCCGTTACTCTTTCCTTGCCTTGCCGTGCACTGCCTAGCCTTGCGTTGTCGTGCATTAGCCTTGCCTCACCTGACCGTGCCTTCCCTTGCGTTACCCTTTCCTTGCCTTGCCGTGCATTGCGTAGCCCTGCGTTGTCGTGCCTTAGCCTTGTTACCCTGTGCCGTGCCCTTCCTTCCGTTACCCTTGCTTCCCTTGCTTTCCCTTGCCTTCCTTGCGTTCCGTTACTCTTTGCTTGCCTTCCGTGCATTGCCTAGCCTTGCGTTGTCGTGCCTTAGCCTTCCTCGGCTGACCGAGCTTTCCCATGCGGTACCCTTTCCTTGCCTTGCCGTGCATTGCCTAGCGTGCGTTGTCGTGCCTTAGCCTTTTTTCCCCTTGCCGTGCCGTTCCTTCCGTTACCCTTGCCTTTTCTTGCTTTCCCTTGCCTTGCTTACCTTCCGTTATCCTTTGCTTGCCTTCCCTGCATTGCCTAGCCTGCGTTGTCGTGCCTTAGCCTTATCTCGCCTGACCGTGCCTTCCTTTGCTTTAAGCTTTCCTTGCATTGTCGTGCATTGCCTAGCCTTGCGTTGTCGTGCATTAGCCTTGCCTAGCCTCACCGTGCCTTGCCTTGCGTTATTCTTTCCTTGCCTTGCCGTGCATTGCCCAGCCTTGCATTTTCGTGCCTTATACTTGCCTCAGCTGTCCGTGCCTTCCCTTGCGTTACCCTTTCCTTGCCTTGCCGTGCATTGCCTAGCCCTGCGTTGTCGTGCATTACCCTTGTTACCCCTTGCCGTGCCGTTCCTTCCGTTACCCTTGCCTTCCCTTGCTTTCCCTTGGCTTCCTTGCGTTCCGTTACTCTTTGCTTGCTTTCCGTGCATTGCCTAGCCTTGCGTTGTCGTGCCTTAGCCTTGCCTCGCCTGACCGTGCATTCCCATGCGTTACCCTTTCCTTGCCTTGCCGTGCATTGCCTAGCGTGCGTTGTCGTGCCTTAGCCTTGTTTCCCCTTGCCGTGCCGTTCCTTCCGTTACCCTTGCCTTTCCTTGCTTTTCCTTGCCTTGCTTACCTTCCGTTACTCTTTGCTTGCCTTCCCTGCATTGCCTAGCCTTGCGTTGTCGTGCCTTAGCCTTATCTCGCTTGACCGTTCCTTCCTTTGCTTTAAGCTTTCCTTGCATTGTCGTGCATTGCCTAGCCTTGCGTTGTCGTGCATTAGCCTTGCGTAGCCTCACCGTGCCTTGCCTTGCGTTACCCTTTCCTTGCCTTGCCCTGTATTGCATAGCCGTGCGTTGTCGTGCCTTAGCCTTGTTTCCCCTTGCCGTGGCGTGCCTTTTGTTACACTTGCCTTGCCTGGCTTTGCCTTGCCTTCCTTTCCTTCCGTTACTCTTTCCTTGCCTTGCCGTGCATTGCCTAGCCTTGCATTTTCGTGCCTTATCCTTCCCTCACCTGACCGTGCCTTCCCTTGCGTTACCCTTTCCTTGCCTTGCCGTGCATTGCCTAGCCCGGAGTTGTCGTGCCTTAGCCTTGTTACCCCTTGCCGTGCCGTTCCTTCCGTTACCCTTGCCTTTCATTGCTTTCCCTTGCCTTCCTTGCCTTCCGTTACTCTTTGCTTGCCTTCCGTGCATTGTCTCGCCCTGCGTTGTCGTGCCTTAGCCTTGCCTCGCCTGACCGTGCTTTCCCATGCGTTACCCTTTCCTTGCCTTGCCGTGCATTGCCTAGCCTGCGTTGCCGTGCCTTATCCTTGTTTCCCCTTGCCGTGCCGTTCCTTCCGTTACCCTACCTTTTCTTGCTTTTCCTTGCCTTGCTTACGTTCCGTTACTCTTTGCTTCCCTTCCCTGCATTGCCTAGCCTTGCGTTATCGTGCCTTAGTCTTATCTCGCCTGACCGTGCCTTCCTTTGCTTTAACCTTTCCTTGCATTGTCGTGCATTGCCTAGCCTTGCGTTGTCGTGCATTAGCCTTGCCTAGCCTCACCGTGCCTTGCCTTGCGTTACCCTTTCCTTGCCTTGCCGTGCATTGCCTAGCCGTGCGTTGTCGTGCCTTAGCCTTGTTTCCCCTTGCCGTGGCGTGCCTTTTGTTACACTTGCCTTCCCTGGCTTTGCCTTGCCTTCCTTTCCTTCCGTTACTCTTTCCGTGCCTTGCCGTGCATTGCCAAGCCTTGCATTGTCGTGCCTTATCCTTGCCTCACCTGAACGTACCTTCCCCTGCGTTACCCTTTCCTTGCCTTGCCGTGCACTGCCTAGCCGTGCGTTGTCGTGCCTTAGCCTTATTTCCCCTTGCCGTGGCGTGCCTTTTGTTACACTTTACTTGCCTGGCTTTGCCTTGCCTTCCTTTATTTCCGTTATTCTTTCCTTGCCTTGCCGTGCAGTGCCAAGCCTTGCGTTGTCGTGCATTAGCCTTGCCTTGCCTGACCGTGCTTTGCCTTTCGTTACTCTTTGCTTGCCTTCCTTGCATTGCCTAGCCTTGCGTTGTCGTGCCTTAGCCTTGCCTCGCCTGACCGTGCCTTCCCTTGCGTTACACTTTCCTTGCCTTGACGTGCATTGCCTAGCCGTGCCTTGTTGTGCCTTAGCCTTGTTACCCCTTGCCGTGCGGTTCCTTCCGTTACCCTTGCCTTGCCTTGCTTTCCCTTGCTTCCTTACCTTCCGTTACTCCTTGCTTGCCTTCCCTGCATTGCCTAGAATTGCGTTGTCGTGCCTTAGCCTTAACTCGCCTGACCGTGCCTTCCCTTGCTTTACCCTTTCCTTGCCTTGACGTGCATTGCCTAGCCGTGCGTTGTTGTGCCTTAGCCTTGTTTCCCCTTGCCGTGCTCTTCCTTCCGTTACCCTTGCCTTGCCTTGCTTAACCTTGCCTTCGAAGCCTTCCGTTAATCTTTGCTTCCCTTCCGTGCATTGCCTAGCCTTGCGTTGTCGTGCCTTAGCCTGACCTCGCCTGACCGTGCCTTGCCTTGAGTTACCCTTTGCTTGCCTTGCTGTGCATTGCCTTGCCGTGCGTTGTCGTGCATTAGCCTTGCCTAGCCTCACCGTGCCTTGCCTTGCGTTACCCTTTCCTTGCCTTCCCGTGCATTGCCTAGTCGTGCGTTGTCGTGCCTTAGCCTTGTTTCCCCTTGCCGTGCAGTGAATTTTGTTACACTTGCCTTGCCTGGCTTTGCCTTGCCTTCCTTTCTTTCCGTTATTCTTTCCTTGCCTTGCCGTGCAGTGCCTACCCTTGCGTTGTCGTGCCTTAGCCTTGCCTCGCCTGACCGTGCTTTCCCAGGCGTTACTCTTTCCTTGCCTTGCCGTGCATTGCCTAGCGTGCGTTGTCGTTCCTTAGCCTTGTTTCTCCTTGCCGCGCCGTTCCATCCGTTACACTTGCCTTTCCTTCCTTTCACTTGCCTTCCTTACCTTCCGTTACTCTTTGCTTGCCTTTCGTGCATTACCTAGCCTTGCGTTGTCGCGCCTTAGCCTTGCCTCGCCTGACCGTGCTTTCCCATGCGTTACCCTTTCCTTGCCTTGCCGTTCATTGCCTGGCATTCGGTGTCGTGCCTTAGACATGTTTCCCCTTGCCGTGCCGTTCCTTCCGTTACCCTTGCCTTTCCTTGCTTTAACTTGCCTTGCTTACCTTCCGTTACTCTTTGCTTGCCTTCCCTGAATTGCCTAGCCTTGCGTTGTCGTGCCTTAGCCTTATCTCGCCTGACTTTGCCTTCCTTTGCTTTAAGCTTTCCTTGCATTCTCGTGAATTGCCTAGCCTTGCGTTTTCGTGCATTAGCCTTGCCTAGCCTCACCGTGCTTTGCCTTGCATTACCCTTTCCTTGCCTTGCCGTGCATTGCCTAGCCTGCGTTGTCGTGGCTTAGCCTTGTTTCCCCTTGCCGTGCCGTTCCTTCCGTTACCATTGCCTTTCCTTGCTTTCCCTTGCCTTCCGTACCTTCCGTTACTCTTTGCTTGCCTTCCGTGCATTGCTAGCCTTGCGTTGTCGTGCCTTAGCCTTGCCTCGCCTGAACGTGCTTTCCCATGCGTTACCCTTTCTTTGCCTTGCCGTGCATTGCCTAGCCGTGCGTTGTCGTGCCTTAGCCTTATTACCCCTTGCCGTGCTGTTCCTTCCGTTACCCTTGCCTTGCCTTCCTTTCCCTTGCTTCCTTACCTTCCGTTACTCCTTGCTTGCCCTCCCTGCATTGCCTAGCCTTGTGTTGTCGTGCCTTAGCCTTAACTCGCCTGACCCTGCCTTCACTTGCTTTACCCTTTCCTTGCCTTGACGTGCATTGCCTAGCCGTGCGTTGTTGTGCCTTAGCCTTGTTTCCCCTTGCCGTGCTGTTCCTTCCGTTACCCTTGCCTTGCCTTGCTTAACCTTGCCTTCGAAGCCTTCCGTTAATCTTTGCTTCCCTTCCGTGCATTGCCTAGCCTTGCGTTGTCGTGCCTTAGCCTTACCTCGCCTGACCGTGCCTTCCCTTGCGTTACCCTTTGCTTGCCTTGCTGTGCATTGCCTTGCCGTGCGTTGTCGTGCATTAGCCTTGCCCAGCCTCACCGTGCCTTGCCTTGCGTTACCCTTTCCTCCCTTGCCGTGCATTGCCTAGCCGTGCGTTGTCGTGCCTTAGCCTTCTTTCCCCTTGCCGTGGCGTGCCTTTTGTTACACTTGCCTTGCCTGGCTTTGCCTTGCCTTCCTTTCCTTCCGTTACTCTTTCCTTGCCTTGCCTTGCATTGCCTAGCCTTGCATTGTCGTGCCTTATCCTTGCCGCACCTGACCGTGCCTTACCCTGCGTTACCCTTTCCTTGCCTTGCCGTGCATTGCCTAGCCCTGCGTTGTCCTGCCTTAGACTTGTTACACCTTGCCGTGCCGTTCCTTCCGTTACCCTTGCCTTCCCTTGCTTTCCCTTGCCTTCCTTGCGTTCCGTTACTCTTTGCTTGCTTTCCGTGCATTGCCTAGCCTTGCGTTGTCGTGCCTTAGCCTTGCCTCGCCTGACCGTGCTTTCCCATACGTTACCCTTTTCTTGCCTTGCCGTGCATTGCCTAGCCTGCGTTGTCGTGCCTTAGCCTTGTTTCCCCTTGCCGTGCCGTTCCTTCCGTTACCATTGCCTTTTCTTCCTTTCCCTTGCCTTCCGTACCTTCCGTTACTCTTTGCTTGCCTTCCGTGCATTGCCTAGCCTTGCGTTGTCGTGCCTTAGCCTTATCTCGCCTTACCGTGCCTTCCTTTGCTTTAAGCTTTCCTTGCATTGTCGTGCATTGCCTAGCCTTGCGTTGTCGTGCATTAGCCTTGCCTAGCCTCACCGTGCCTTGCCTTTGGTTACTCTTTGCTTGCCTTCCGTGCATTGCCTAGCCTTGCGTTGTCGTGCATTAGCCTTGCCTAGCCTCACCGTGCCTTGCCTTTCGTTACTCTTTGCTTGCCTTCCGTGCATTGCCTAGCCTTGCGTTGTCGTGCATTAGCCTTGCCTATCCTCACCGTGCCTTGCCTTGCGTTACCCTTTCCTCGCCTTGCCGTGCATTGCCTAGCCGTGCGTTGTCGTGCCTTAGCCTTTTTTCACCTTGCCATAGCCTTGCTTGCGTTGCATTGCTTTGCCTTGCATTCCTTTCCTTCCCTTACTCTTTGTTTGCCTTCGGTGCATTGCCTAGCCTTGCGTTGTCGTGCATTAGCCTTGCCTAGCCTCACCGTGCCTTGCCTAGCGTTACCCTTTCCTTGCCTTGCCGTGCATTGCCTAGCCGTGCGTTGTCGTGCCTTAGCCTTGTTTCCCCTTGCCGTGGCGTGCCTTTTGTTACACTTGCCTTGCCTAGCTTTGCCTTGCCTTCCTTTCCTTCTGTTACTCTTTCCTTGCCTTGCCGTGCATTGCCTAGCCTTGCATTTTCGTGCCTTATCCTTGCCTCACCTGACCGTGCCTTCCCTTGCGTTACCCTTTCCTTGCCTTGCCGTGCATTGCCTAGCCCTGAGTTGTCGTGCCTTAGCCTTGTTACCCCTTGCCGTGCCGTTCCTTCCGTTACCCTTGCCTTCCCTTGCTTTCCCTTGCCTTCCTTGCGTTCCGTTACTCTTTGCTTGCTTTCCGTTCATTGCCTAGCCTTGCGTTGTCATGCCTTAGCCTTGCCTCGCCTGACCGTGCATTCCCATGCGTTACCCTTTCCTTGCCTTGCCGTGCATTGCCTAGCCTGTGTTGCCGTGCCTTAGCCTTGTTTCCCCTTGCCGTGCCGTTCCTTCCGTTACCCTTGACTTTCCTTGCTTTTCCTTGCCTTGCTTACCTTCCGTTACTCTTTGCTTCCCTTCCCTGCATTGCCTAGCCTTGCGTTGTCGTGCCTTAGCCTTATCTCGCCTGACCGTGCCTTCCTTTGCTTCAAGCTTTCCTTGCATTGTCGTGCATTGCCTAACCTTGCGTTGTCGTGCATTAGCCTTGCCTAGCCTCACCGTGCTTTTCCATGCGTTACCCTTTCCTTGCCTGGCCGTGCATTGCCTAGCCCTGCGTTGTCGTGCCTTAGCCTTGTTACCCCATGCCGTGCTGTTCCTTCAGTTACCCTTGCCTTCCCTTGCTTTCCCTTGCCTTCCTTGCGTTCCGTTACTCTTTGTTTGCGTTCCGTGCATTGCCTGGCCTTGCTTTGTCGTGCCTTAGCCTTGGCTCGCCTGACCGTGCATTCCCTTGCGTTACCCTTTCCTTGCCTTGCCGTGCATTGCCTAGCCGTGCAATGTCGTGCCTTAGCCTTGTTTCCGCTTGCCGTGCCGTTCCTTCCGTTACACTTGCCTTTCTTTGCTTTCCTTTGCCTTCCTTACCTTCCGTTACTCTTTGCTTGCCTTCCGTGCATTGCCTAGCCTTGCGTGGTCGGGCCTTAGCCTTTCCTCGCCTGACCGTGCTTTCCCATGCGTTACCCTTTCCTTTCCTTGCCGTGCATTGCCTAGCCTGCGTTGCCGTGCCTTAGCCTTGTTTCCCCTTGACGTGCCGTTCCTTCCGTTACCCTTGCCTTTTTTTGCTTTTCCTTGCCTTGCTTACCTTCCGTTACTCTTTGCTTCCCTTCCCTGCATTGCCTAGCCTTGCGTTGTCGTGCCTTAGCCTTATCTCACCTGACCGTGCCTTCCTTTGCTTTAAGCTTTCGTTGCATTGTCGTGCATTGCCTAGCCTTGCGTTGTCGTGCATTAGCCTTGCCTAGCCTCACCGTGCCTTGCCTTGCGTTACCCTTTCCTTGCCTTGCCGTGCATTGCCTAGCCGTGCGTTGTCGTGCCTTAGCCTTGTTTCCCCTTGCCGTGGCGTGCCTTTTGTTACACTTGCCTTGCCTGGCTTTGCCTTGCCTTCCTTTCCTTCCGTTACTCTTTCCTTGCCTTGCCGTGCATTGCCTAGCCTTGCATTGTAGTGCCTTATCCTTGCCGCACCTGACCGTGCCTTACCCTGCGTTACCCTTTCCTTGCCTTGCCGTGCATTGCCTAGCCATGCGTTGTCCTGCCTTAGCCTTGTTACAACTTGCCGTGCCGTTCCTTCCGTTGCCCTTGCCTTCCCTTGCTTTCCCTTGCCTTCCTTGCGTTCCGTTACTCTTTGCTTGCTTTCCGTGCATTGCCTAGCCTTGCTTTGTCGTGCCTTAGCCTTGCCTCGCCTGACCGTGCTTTCCCATGCGTTACCCTTTCCTTGCCTTGCCGTGCATTGCCTAGCCTGCGTTGTCGTGGCTTAGCCTTGTTTCCCCTTGCCGTGCCGTTCCTTCCGTTACCATTGCCTTTCCTTGCTTTCCCTTGCCTTCCTTACCTTCCGTTACTCTTTGCTTGCCTTCCGTGCATTGCTAGCCTTGCGTTGTCGTGCCTTAGCCTTGCCTCGCCTGAACGTGCTTTCCCATGCGTTACCCTTTCCTTGCCTTGCCGTGCATTGCCTAGCCGTGCGTTGTCGTGCCTTAGCCTTATTACCCCTTGCCGTGCTGTTCCTTCCGTTACCCTTGCCTTGCCTTGCTTTCCCTTGCTTCCTTACCTTCCGTTACTCCTTGCTTGCCCTCCCTGCATTGCCTAGCCTTGCGTTGTCGTGCCTTAGCCTTAACTCGCCTGACCGTGCCTTCCCTTGCTTTACCCTTTCCTTGCCTTGACGTGCATTGCCTAGCCGTGCGTTGTCGTGCCTTAGCCTTGTTTCCCCTTGCCGTGCCGTTCCTTCCGTTACCCTTGCCTTGCCTTGCTTAACCTTGCCTTCGAAGCCTTCCGTTAATCTTTGCTTCCCTTCCGTGCATTGCCTAGCCTTGCGTTGTCGTGCCTTAGCCTTACCTCGCCTGACCGTGCCTTGCCTTGCGTTACCCTTTGCTTGCCTTGCTGTGCATTGCCTTGCCGTGCGTTGTCGTGCATTAGCCTTGCCTAGCTTCACCGTGCCTTGCCTTGCGTTACCCTTTCCTCCCTTGCCGTGCATTGCCTAGCCGTGCGTTGTCGTGCCTTAGCCTTCTTTCCCCTTGCCGTGGCGTGCCTTTTGTTACACTTGCCTTGCCTGGCTTTGCCTTGCCTTCCTTTCCTTCCGTTACTCTTTCCTTGCCTTGCCGTGCATTGCCTAGCCTTGCATTGTCGTGCCTTATCCTTGCGTTACCCTTTCCTTGCCTTGCCGTGCATTGCCTAGCCGTGCGTTGTCGTGCCTTAGCCTTGTTACACCTTGCCGTGCCGTTCCTTCCGTTACCCTTGCCTTCCCTTGCTTTCCCTTGCCTTCCTTGCGTTCCGTTACTCTTTGCTTGCTTTCCGTGCATTGCCTAGCCTTGCGTTGTCGTGCCTTAGCCTTGCCTCGCCTGACCGTGCTTTCCCATGCGTTACCCTTTCCTTGCCTTGCCGTGCATTGCCTAGCCTGCGTTGTCGTGCCTTAGCCTTGTTTCCCCTTGCCGTGCCGTTCCTTCCGTTACCATTGCCTTTCCTTGCTTTCCCTTGCCTTCCGTACCTTCCGTTACTCTTTGCTTGCCTTCCGTGCATCGCCTAGCCTTGCGTTGTCGTGCATTAGCCTTGCCTAGCCTCACAGTGCCTTGCCTTTCGTTACTCTTTGCTTGCCTTCCGTGCATTGCCTAGCCTTGCGTTGTCGTGCATTAGCCTTGCCTAGCCTCACCGTGCCTTGCCTTTCGTTACTCTTTGCTTGCCTTCCGTGCATTGCCTAGCCTTGCGTTGTCGTGCATTAGCCTTGCCTAGCCTCACCGTGCCTTGCCTTGCGTTACCCTTTCCTCGCCTTGCCGTGCATTGCCTAGCCGTGCGTTGTCGTGCCTTAGCCTTTTTTCACCTTGCCATAGCCTTGCTTGCGTTGCATTGCTTTGCCTTGCATTCCTTGCCTTCCCTTAATCTTTGTTTGCCTTCGGTGCATTGCCTAGCCTTGCGTTGTCGTGCATTAGCCTTGCCTAGCCTCACCGTGCCTTGCCTAGCGGTACCCTTTCCTTGCCTTGCCGTGCATTGCCTAGCCGTGCGTTGTCGTGCCTTAGCCTTGTTTCCCCTTGCCGTGGCGTGCCTTTTGTTACACTTGCCTTGCCTAGCTTTGACTTGCCTTCCTTTCCTTCTGTTACTCTTTCCTTGCCTTGCCGTGCATTGCCTAGCCTTGCATTTTCGTGCCTTATCCTTGCCTCACCTGACCGTGCCTTCCCTTGCGTTACCCTTTCCTTGCCTTGCCGTGCATTGCCTAGTCCTGAGTTGTCGTGCCTTAGCCTTGTTACCCCTTGCCGTGCCGTTCCTTCCGTTACCCTTGCCTTCCCTTGCTTTCCCTTGCCTTCCTTGCGTTCCGTTACTCTTTGCTTGCTTTCCGTTCATTGCCTAGCCTTGCGTTGTCATGCCTTAGCCTTGCCTCGCCTGACCGCGCTTTCCCATGCGTTACCCTTTCCTTGCCTTGCCGTGCATTGCCTAGCGTGCGTTGTCGTGCCTTAGCCTTGTTTCCCCTTGCCGTGCCGTTCCTTCCGTTACACTTGCCTTTCCTTGCTTTCCCTTGCCTTCCTTAACTTCCGTTACCCTTTGCTTGCCTTCCGTGCATTGCCTAGCCTTGCGTTGTCGTGCTTAGCCTTGCCTCGCCTGACCGTGCTTTCCCATGCGTTACCCTTTCCTTGCCTTGCCGTGCATTGCCTAGCCTGTGTTGCCGTGCCTTAGCCTTGTTTCCCCTTGCCGTGCCGTTCCTTCCGTTACACTTGCCTTCCCTTGCTTTCCCTTGCCTTCCTTACCTTCCGTTACTCTTTGCTTGCCTTCCGTGCATTGCTAGCCTTGCGTTGTCGTGCCTTAGCCTTGCCTCGCCTGAACGTGCTTTCCCATGCGTTAGCCTTTCCTTGCCTTGCCGTGCATTGCCTAGCCTGCGTTGCCGTGCCTTAGCCTTGTTTCCCCTTGCCGTGCCGTTCCTTCCGTTACCCTTTCCTTTCCTTGCTTTTCCTTGCCTTGCTTACCTTCCGTTACTCTTTGCTTCCCTTCCCTGCATTGCCTAGCCTTGCGTTGTCGTGCCTTAGCCTTATCTCGCCTGACCGTGCCTTCCTTTGCTTCAAGCTTTCCTTGCATTGTCGTGCATTGCCTAGCCTTGCGTTGTCGTGCATTAGCCTTGCCTAGCCTCACCGTGCTTTTCCATGCGTTACCCTTTCCTTGCCTGGCCGTGCATTGCCTAGCCTGCGTTGTCGTGGCTTAGCCTTGTTTCCCCTTGCCGTGCCGTTCCTTCCGTTACCATTGCCTTTCCTTGCTTTCCCTTGCCTTCCGTACCTTCCGTTACTCTTTGCTTGCCTTCCGTGCATTGCTAGCCTTGCGTTGTCGTGCCTTAGCCTTGCCTCGCCTGAACGTGCTTTCCCATGCGTTACCCTTTCTTTGCCTTGCCGTGCATTGCCTAGCCGTGCGTTGTCGTGCCTTAGCCTTATTACCCCTTGCCGTGCTGTTCCTTCCGTTACCCTTGCCTTGCCTTGCTTTCCCTTGCTTCCTTACCTTCCGTTACTCCTTGCTTGCCCTCCCTGCATTGCCTAGCCTTGTGTTGTCGTGCCTTAGCCTTAACTCGCCTGACCGTGCCTTCCCTTGCTTTACCCTTTCCTTGCCTTGACGTGCATTGCCTAGCCGTGCGTTGTTGTGCCTTAGCCTTGTTTCCCCTTGCCTTGCCGTTCCTTCCGTTACCCTTGCCTTGCCTTGCTTAACCTTGCCTTCGAGGCCTTCCATTAATCTTTGCTTCCCTTCCGTGCATTGCCTAGCCTTGCGTTGTCGTGCCTTAGCCTTACCTTGCCTGACCGTGCCTTGCCTTGAGTTACCCTTTGCTTGCCTTGCTGTGCATTGCCTTGCCGTGCGTTGTCGTGCATTAGCCTTGCCTAGCCTCACCGTGCCTTGCCTTGCGTTACCCTTTCCTCCCTTGCCGTGCATTGCCTAGCCGTGCGTTGTCGTGCCTTAGCCTTCTTTCCCCTTGCCGTGGCGTGCCTTTTGTTACACTTGCCTTGCCTGGCTTTGCCTTGCCTTCCTTTCCTTCCGTTACTCTTTCCTTGCCTTGCCTTGCATTGCCTAGCCTTGCATTGTCGTGCCTTATCCTTGCCTCACCTGACCGTGCCTTACCCTGCGTTACCCTTTCCTTGCCTTGCCGTGCATTGCCTAGCCCTGCGTTGTCCTGCCTTAGACTTGTTACACCTTGCCGTGCCGTTCCTTCCGTTACCCTTGCCTTCCCTTGCTTTCCCTTGCCTTCCTTGCGTTCCGTTACTCTTTGCTTGCTTTCCGTGCATTGCCTAGCCTTGCGTTGTCGTGCCTTAGCCTTGCCTCGCCTGACCGTGCTTTCCCATACGTTACCCTTTTCTTGCCTTGCCGTGCATTGCCTAGCCTGCGTTGTCGTGCCTTAGCCTTGTTTCCCCTTGCCGTGCCGTTCCTTCCGTTACCATTGCCTTTCCTTGCTTTCCCTTGCCTTCCGTACCTTCCGTTACTCTTTGCTTGCCTTCCGTGCATTGCCTAGCCTTGCGTTGTCGTGACTTAGCCTTATCTCGCCTTACCGTGCCTTCCTTTGCTTTAAGCTTTCCTTGCATTGTCGTGCATTGCCTAGCCTTGCGTTGTCGTGCATTAGCCTTGCCTAGCCTCACCGTGCCTTGCCTTTCGTTACTCTTTGCTTGCCTTCCGTGCATTGCCTAGCCTTGCGTTGTCGTGCATTAGCCTTGCCTAGCCTCACCGTGCCTTGCCTTTCGTTACTCTTTGCTTGCCTTCCGTGCATTGCCTAGCCTTGCGTTGTCGTGCATTAGCCTTGCCTAGCCTCACCGTGCCTTGCCTTGCGTTACCCTTTCCTCGCCTTGCCGTGCATTGCCTAGCCGTGCGTTGTCGTGCCTTAGCCTTTTTTCACCTTGCCATAGCCTTGCTTGCGTTGCATTGCTTTGCCTTGCATTCCTTGCCTTCCCTTACTCTTTGTTTGCCTTCGGTGCATTGCCTAGCCTTGCGTTGTCGTGCATTAGCCTTGCCTAGCCTCACCGTGCCTTGCCTTGCGTTACCCTTTCCTTGCCTTCCCGTGCATTGCCTAGCCGTGCGTTGTCGTGCCTTAGCCTTGTTTCCCCTTGCCGTGGCGTGCCTTTTGTTACACTTGCCTTGCCTAGCTTTGCCTTGCCTTCCCTTAATCTTTGTTTGCCTTCGGTGCATTGCCTAGCCTTGCGTTGTCGTGCATTAGCCTTGCCTAGCCTCACCGTGCCTTGCCTAGCGTTACCCTTTCCTTGCCTTGCCGTGCATTGCCTAGCCTTGCATTTTCGTGCCTTATCCTTGCCTCACCTGACCGTGCCTTCCCTTGCGTTACCCTTTCCTTGCCTTGCCGTGCATTGCCTAGCCCTGAGTTGTCGTGCCTTAGCCTTGTTACCCCTTGCCGTGCCGTTCCTTCCGTTACACTTGCCTTTCCTTGCTTTCCCTTGCCTTCCTTGCGTTCCGTTACTCTTTGTTTGCGTTCCGTGCATTGCCTAGCCTTGCGTTGTCGTGCCTTAGCCTTGGCTCGCCTGACCGTGCATTCCCTTGCGTTACCCTTTCCTTGCCTTGCCGTGCATTGCCTAGCCGTGCGATGTCGTGCCTTAGCCTTGTTTCCGCTTGCCGTGCCGTTCCTTCCGTTACACTTGCCTTCCCTTGCTTTCCCTTGCCTTCCTTACCTTCCGTTACTCTTTGCTTGCCTTCCGTGCATTGCTAGCCTTGCGTTGTCGTGCCTTAGCCTTGCCTCGCCTGAACGTGCTTTCCCATGCGTTAGCCTTTCCTTGCCTTGCCGTGCATTGCCTAGCCTGCGTTGCCGTGCCTTAGCCTTGTTTCCCCTTGCCGTGCCGTTCCTTCCGTTACCCTTGACTTTCCTTGCTTTTCCTTGCCTTGCTTACCTTCCGTTACTCTTTGCTTCCCTTCCCTGCATTGCCTAGCCTTGCGTTGTCGTGCCTTAGCCTTATCTCGCCTGACCGTGCCTTCCTTTGCTTCAAGCTTTCCTTGCATTGTCGTGCATTGCCTAGCCTTGCGTTGTCGTGCATTAGCCTTGCCTAGCCTCACCGTGCTTTTCCATGCGTTACCCTTTCCTTGCCTGGCCGTGCATTGCCTAGCCCTGCGTTGTCGTGCCTTAGCCTTGTTACCCCATGCCGTGCCGTTCCTTCAGTTACCCTTGCCTTCCCTTGCTTTCCCTTGCCTTCCTTGCGTTCCGTTACTCTTTGCTTGCGTTCCGTGCATTGCCTAGCCTTGCGTTGTCGTGCCTTAGCCTTGCCTCGCCTGACCGTGCATTCCCTTGCGTTACCCTTTCCTTGCCTTGCCGTGCATTGCCTAGCCGTGCGATGTCGTGCCTTAGCCTTGTTTCCGCTTGCCGTGCCGTTCCTTCCGTTACACTTGCCTTTCTTTGCTTTCCTTTGCCTTCCTTTCCTTCCGTTACTCTTTGCTTGCCTTCCGTGCATTGCCTAGCCTTGCGTGGTCGGGCCTTAGCCTTTCCTCGCCTGACCGTGCTTTCCCATGCGTTACCCTTTCCTTTCCTTGCCGTGCATTGCCTAGCCTGCGTTGTCGTGCCTTAGCCTTGTTTCCCCTTGCCGTGCCGTTCCTTCCGTTACCCTTGCCTTTCATTGCTTTTCCTTGCCTTGCTTACCTTCCGTTACTCTTTGCTTCCCTTCCCTGCATTGCCTAGCCTTGCGTTGTCGTGCCTTAGCCTTATCTCGCCTGACCGTGCCTTCTTTTGCTTTAAGCTTTCCTTGCATTGTCGTGCATTGCCTAGCCTTGCGTTGTCGTGCATTAGCCTTGCCTAGCCTCACCGTGCCTTGCCTTGCGTTACCCTTTCCTTGCCTTGCCGTGCATTGCCTAGCCGTGCGTTGTCGTGCCTTAGCCTTGTTTCCCCTTGCCGTGGCGTGCCTTTTGTTACACTTGCCTTGCCTGGCTTTGCCTTGCCTTCCTTTCCTTCCGTTACTCTTTCCTTGCCTTGCCGTGCATTGCCTAGCCTTGCATTGTAGTGCCTTATCCTTGCCGCACCTGACCGTGCCTTACCCTGCGTTACCCTTTCCTTGCCTTGCCGTGCATTGCCTAGCCATGCGTTGTCCTGCCTTAGCCTTGTTACAACTTGCCGTGCCGTTCCTTCCGTTACCCTTGCCTTCCCTTGCTTTCCCTTGCCTTCCTTGCGTTCCGTTACTCTTTGCTTGCTTTCCGTGCATTGCCTAGCCTTGCGTTGTCGTGCCTTAGCCTTGCCTCGGCTGACCGTGCTTCCCGTGCGTTCCCTTGCTTACCCTTTCCTTGCCTTGCCGTGCATTGCCTAGCCGTGCGTTGTCGTGCCTTAGCCTTGTTTCCCCTTGCCGTGCCGTTCCTTCCGTTACCTTGCCTTTCCTTGCTTTCCCTTGCCTTCCTTACCTTCCGTTACTCTTTGCTTGCCTTCCGTGCATTGCCTAGCCTTGCGTTGTCGTGCCTTAGCCTTGCCTCGCCTGAACGTGCTTTCCCTTGCGTTACCCTTTCCTTGCCTTGCCGTGCATTGCCTAGCCGTGCGTTGTCGTGCCTTAGCCTTGTTACCCCTTGCCGTGCTGTTCCTTCCGTTACCCTTGCCTTGCCTTGCTTTCCCTTGCTTCCTTACCTTCCGTTACTCCTTGCTTGCCCTCCCTGCATTGCCTAGCCTTGCGTTGTCGTGCCTTAGCCTTAACTCGCCTGACCGTGCCTTCCCTTGCTTTACCCTTTCCTTGCCTTGACGTGCATTGCCTAGCCGTGCGTTGTTCGTGCCTTAGCCTTGTTTCCCCTTGCCGTGCCGTTCCTTCCGTTACCCTTGCCTTGCCTTGCTTAACCTTGCCTTCGAAGCCTTCCGTTAATCTTTGCTTCCCTTCCGTGCATTGCCTAGCCTTGCGTTGTCGTGCCTTAGCCTTACCTCGCCTGACCGTGCCTTGCCTTGCGTTACCCTTTGCTTGCCTTGCTGTGCATTGCCTTGCCGTGCGTTGTCGTGCATTAGCCTTGCCTAGCCTCACCGTGCCTTGCCTTGCGTTACCCTTTCCTCCCTTGCCGTGCATTGCCTAGCCGTGCGTTGTCGTGCCTTAGCCTTCTTTCCCCTTGCCGTGGCGTGCCTTTTGTTACACTTGCCTTGCCTGGCTTTGCCTTGCCTTCCTTTCCTTCCGTTACTCGTTGCTTGCTTTCCGTGCATTGCCTAGCCTTGCGTTGTCGTGCCTTAGCCTTGCCTCGCCTGACCGTGCTTTCCCATGCGTTACCCTTTTCTTGCCTTGCCGTGCATTGCCTAGCCTGCGTTGTCGTGCCTTAGCCTTGTTTCCCCTTGCCGTGCCGTTCCTTCCGTTACCATTGCCTTTCCTTGCTTTCCCTTGCCTTCCTTACCTTCCGTTACTCTTTGCTTGCCTTCCGTGCATTGCCTAGCCTTGCGTTGTCGTGCATTAGCCTTGCCTAGCCTCACCGTGCCTTGCCTTTCGTTACTCTTTGCTTGCCTTCCGTGCATTGCCTAGCCTTGCGTTGTCGTGCATTAGCCTTGCCTAGCCTCACCGTGCCTTGCCTAGCGGTACCCTTTCCTTGCCTTGCCGTGCATTGCCTAGCCGTGCGTTGTCGTGCCTTAGCCTTGTTTCCCCTTGCCGTGGCGTGCCTTTTGTTACACTTGCCTTGCCTAGCTTTGCCTTGCCTTCCTTTCCTTCTGTTACTCTTTCCTTGCCTTGCCGTGCATTGCCTAGCCTTGCATTTTCGTGCCTTATCCTTGCCTCACCTGACCGTGCCTTCCCTTGCGTTACCCTTTCCTTGCCTTGCCGTGCATTGCCTAGCCCTGAGTTGTCGTGCCTTAGCCTTGTTACCCCTTGCCGTGCCGTTCCTTCCGTTACCCTTGCCTTCCCTTGCTTTCCCTTGCCTTCCTTCCGTTCCGTTACTCTTTGCTTGCTACTCTCTTGCTTTGCCTTCCGTTCATTGCCTAGCCTTGCGTTGTCATGCCTTAGCCTTGCCTCGCCTGACCGTGCTTTCCCATGCGTTACCCTTTCCTTGCCTTGCCGTGCATTGCCTAGCGTGCGTTGTCGTGCCTTAGCCTTGTTTCCCCTTGCCGTGCCGTTCCTTCCGTTACACTTGCCTTTCCTTGCTTTCCCTTGCCTTCCTTACCTTCCGTTACCCTTTGCTTGCCTTCGGTGCATTGCCTAGCCCTGCGTTGTCGTGCTTAGCCTTGCCTCGCCTGACCGTGCTTTCCCATGCGTTACCCTTTCCTTGCCTTGCCCTGCATTGCCTAGCCTGTGTTGCCGTGCCTTAGCCTTGTTTCCCCTTGCCGTGCCGTTCCTTCCGTTACACTTGCCTTTCCTTGCTTTCCCTTGCCTTCCTTACCTTCCGTTACTCTTTGCTTGCCTTCCGTGCATTGCCTAGCCTTGCGTTGTCGTGCCTTAGCCTTGCCTCGCCTGACCGTGCTTTCCCATGCGTTAGCCTTTCCTTGCCTTGCCGTGCATTGCCTAGCCTGCGTTGCCGTGCCTTAGCCTTGTTTCCCCTTGCCGTGCCGTTCCTTCCGTTACCCTTGCCTTTCCTTGCTTTTCCTTGCCTTGCTTACCTTCCGTTACTCTTTGCTTCCCTTCCCTGCATTGCCTAGCCTTGCGTTGTCGTGCCTTAGCCTTATCTCGCCTGACCGTGCCTTCCTTTGCTTCAAGCTTTCCTTGCATTGTCGTGCATTGCCTAGCCTTGCGTTGTCGTGCATTAGCCTTGCCTAGCCTCACCGTGCTTTTCCATGCGTTACCCTTTCCTTGCCTGGCCGTGCATTGCCTAGCCCTGCGTTTTCGTGCCTTAGCCTTGTTACCCCATGCCGTGCCGTTCCTTCCGTTACCCTTGCCTTCCCTTGCTTTCCCTTGCCTTCCTTGCGTTCCGTTATTCTTTGTTTGCGTTCCGTGCATTGCCTAGCCTTGCGTTGTGGTGCCGTAGCCTTGCCTCGCCTGACCGTGCATTCCCTTGCGTTACCCTTTCCTTGCCTTGCCGTGCATTGCCTAGCCGTGCGTTGTCGTGCCTTAGCCTTGTTTCCGCTTGCCGTGCCGTTCCTTCCGTTACACTTGCCTTTCTTTGCTTTCCCTTGCCTTCCTTACCTTCCGTTACTCTTTGCTTGCCTTCCGTGCATTGCCTAGCCTTGCGTTGTCGGGCCTTAGCCTTGCCTCGCCTGACCGTGCTTTCCCATGCGTTACCCTTTCCTTGCCTTGCCGTGCATTGCCTAGCCTGCGTTGCCGTGCCTTAGCCTTGTTTCCCCTTGCCGTGCCGTTCCTTCCGTTACCCTTGCCTTTTTTTGCTTTTCCTTGCCTTGCTTACCTTCCGTTACTCTTTGCTTCCCTTCCCTGCATTGCCTAGCCTTGCGTTGTCGTGCCTTAGCCTTATCTCACCTGACCGTGCCTTCCTTTGCTTTAAGCTTTCCTTGCATTGTCGTGCATTGCCTAGCCTTGCGTTGTCGTGCATTAGCCTTGCCTAGCCTCACCGTGCCTTGCCTTGCGTTACCCTTTCCTTGCCTTGCCGTGCATTGCCTAGCCGTGCGTTGTCGTGCCTTAGCCTTGTTTCCCCTTGCCGTGGCGTGCCTTTTGTTACACTTGCCTTGCCTGGCTTTGCCTTGCCTTCCTTTCCTTCCGTTACTCTTTCCTTGCCTTGCCGTGCATTGCCTAGCCTTGCATTGTCGTGCCTTATCCTTGCCTCACCTGAACGTGCCTTCCCCTGCGTTACCCTTTCCTTGCCTTGCCGTGCATTGCCTAGCCGTGCGTTGTCGTGCCTTAGCCTTATTTCCCCTTGCCGTGGCGTGCTTTTTGTTACCCTTGCCTTGCCTTCCTTTCCCTTGCTTCCTTACCTTCCGTTACTCCTTGCTTGCCTTCCCTGCATTGCCTAGCCTTGCGTTGTCGTGCCTTAGCCTTAACTCGCCTGACCGTGCCTTCCCTTGCTTTACCCTTTCCTTGCCTTGACGTGCATTGCCTAGCCGTGCGTTGTTGTGCCTTAGCCTTGTTTCCCCTTGCCGTGCTGTTCCTTCCGTTACCCTTGCCTTGCCTTGCTTAACCTTGCCTTCGAAGCCTTCCGTTAATCTTTGCTTCCCTTCCGTGCATTGCCTAGCCTTGCGTTGTCGAGCCTTAGCCTTACCTCGCCTGACCGTGCCTTGCCTTGAGTTTCCCTTTGCTTCCCTTGCTGTGCATTGCCTTGCCGTGCGTTGTCGTGCATTAGCCTTGCCTAGCCTCACCGTGCCTTGCCTTGCGTTACCCTTTCCTTGCCTTCCCGTGCATTGCCTAGTCGTGCGTTGTCGTGCCTTAGCCTTGTTTCCCCTTGCCGTGCAGTGAATTTTGTTACACTTGCCTTGCCTGGTTTTGCCTTGCCCTCCTTTCTTTCCGTTATTCTTTCCTTGCCTTGCCGTTCAGTGCCTAGCCTTGCGTTGTCGTGACTTAGCCTTGCCTCGCCTGACCGTGCTTTCCCAGGTGTTACCCTTTCCTTGCCTTGCCGTGCATTGCCTAGCGTGCGTTGTCGTGCCTTAGCCTTGTTTCTCCTTGCCGTGCCGTTCCAACCGTTACACTTGCCTTTCCTTCCTTTCACTTGCCTTCCTTACCTTCCGTTACTCTTTGCTTGCCTTTCGTGCATTGCCTAGCCTTGCGTTGTCGTGCCTTAGCCTTGCCTCGCCTGACCGTGCTTTCCCATGCGTTACCTCTTTCCTTGCCTTACCGTTCATTGCCTAGCCGTTCGGTGTCGTGCCTTAGACTTGATTCCCCTAGCCGTGCCGTTCCTTCCGTTACCCTTGACTTGCCTTGCTTAACCTTGCCTTCGAAGCCTTCCGTTAATCTTTGCTTCCCTTCCGTGCATTGCCTAGCCTTGCGTTGTCGTGCCTTAGCCTTACCTCGCCTGACCGTGCCTTGCCTTGAGTTACCCTTTGCTTGCCTTGCTGTGCATTGCCTTGCCGTGCGTTGTCGTGCATTAGCCTTGCCTAGCCTCACCGTGCCTTGCCTTGCGTTACCCTTTCCTCCCTTGCCGTGCATTGCCTACCGTGCGTTGTCGTGCCTTAGCCTTGTTTCCCCTTGCCGTGGCGTGCCTTTTGTTACACTTGCCTTGCCTGGCTTTGCCTTGCCTTCCTTTCCTTCCGTTACTCCTTGCTTGCCTTGCCTTGCATTGCCTAGCCTTGCATTGTCGTGCCTTATCCTTGCCTCACCTGACCGTGCCTTCCCCTGCGTTACCCTTTCCTTGCCTTGCCGTGCATTGCCTAGGGCTGAGTTGTCGTGCCTTAGCCTTGTTACCCCTTGCCGTGCCGTTCCTTCCGTTACCCTTGCCTTCCCTTGCTTTCCCTTGCCTTCCTTGCGTTCCGTTACTCTTTGCTTGCTTTCCGTGCATTGCCTAGCCTTGCGTTGTCGTGCCTTAGCCTTGCCTCGCCTGACCGTGCTTTCCCATGCGTTACCCTTTCCTTACCTTGCCGTGCATTGCCTAGCCTGCGTTGTCGTACCTTAGCCTTGTTTCCCCTTGCCGTGCCGTTCCTTCCGTTACCATTGCCTTTCCTTGCTTTCCCTTGCCTTCCTTGCCTTTCGTTACTCTGTGCTTGCCTTCCGTGCATGGCCTAGCCTTGCGTTGTCGTGCATTAGCCTTGCCTAGCCTCACCGTGCCTTGCCTTTCGTTACTCTTTTCTTGCCTTCCGTGCATTGCCTAGCCTTGCGTTGTCGTGCATTAGCCTTGCCTAGCCTCACCGTGCCTTGCCTTGCGTTACCCTTTCCTCGCCTTGCCGTGCATTGCCTAGCCGTGCGTTGTCGTGCCTTAGCCTTTTTTCACCTTGCCATAGCCTTGCTTGCGTTGCATTGCTTTGCCTTGCATTCCTTGCCTTCCCTTACTCTTTGTTTGCCTTCGGTGCGTTGCCTAGACTTGCGTTGTCGTGCATTAGCCTTGCCTAGCCTCACCGTGCCTTGCCTTGCGTAACCCTTTCCTTGCCTTGCCGTGCATTTCCTAGCCGTGCGTTGTCGTGCCTTAGCCTTGTTTCCCCTTGCCGTAGCGTGGCTTTTGTTACACTTGCCTTGCCTGGCTTTGCCTTGCCTTCCTTTCCTTCCGTTGCTCTTTCCTTGCCTTGCCGTGCATTGCCTAGCCTTGCATTGTCGTGCCTTATCCTTGCCTCACCTGACCGTGCCTTCCCCTGCGTTACCCTTTCCTTGCCTTGCCGTGCATTGCCTAGCCCTGCGTTGTCGTGCCTTAGCCTTGTTACCCCTTGCCGTGCCGTTCCTTCCGTTACCCTTGCCTTCCCTTGCTTTCCCTTGCCTTCCTTGCGTTCCGCTACTCGTTGCTTGCTTTCCGTGCATTGCCTAGCCTTGCGTTGTCATGCCTTAGCCTTGCCTCGCCTGACCGTGCTTTCCCATGCGTTACCCTTTCCTTGCCTTGCCGTGCATTGCCTAGCGTGCGTTGCCGTGCCTTAGCCTTGTTTCCCCTTGCCGTGCCGTTCCTTCCGTTACCCTTGCCTTTCCTTGCTTTTCCTTGCCTTGTTTACCTTCCGTTACTCTTTGCTTCCCTTCCCTGCATTGCCTAGCCTTGCGTTGTCGTGCCTTAGCCTTATCTCGCCTGACCGTGCCTTCCTTTGCTTCAAGCTTTCCTTGCATTGTCGTGCATTGCCTAGCCTTGCGTTGTCGTGCCTTAGCCTTGCCTCGCCTGACCGTGCATTCCCTTGCGTTACCCTTTCCTTGCCTTGCCGTGCATTGCCTAGCCGTGCGTTGTCGTGCCTTAGCCTTGTTTCCGCTTGCCGTGCCGTTCCTTCCGTTACACTTGCCTTTCCTTGCTTTCCCTTGCCTTCCTTACCTTCCGTTACCCTTTGCTTGCCTTCCGTGCATTGCCTAGCCCTGCGTTGTCGTGCCTTAGCCTTGCCTCGCCTGACCGTGCTTTCCCATGCGTTACCCTTTCCTTGCCTTGCCGTGCATTGCCTAGCCTGCGTTGCCGTGCCTTAGCCTTGTTTCCCCTTGCCGTGCCGTTCCTTCCGTTACACTTGCCTTTCCTTGCTTTCCCTTGCCTTCCTTACCTTCCGTTACTCTTTGCTTGCCTTCCGTGCATTGCTAGCCTTGCGTTGTCGTGCCTTAGCCTTGCCTCGCCTGAACGTGCTTTCCCATGCGTTACCCTTTCCTTGCCTTGCCGTGCATTGCCTAGCCTGCGTTGCCTTGCCTTAGCCTTGTTTCCCCTTGCCGTGCCGTTCCTTCCCTTACCCTTGCCTTTCCTTGCTTTTCCTTGCCTTGCTTACCTTCCGTTACTCTTTGCTTCCCTTCCCTGCATTGCCTAGCCTTGCGTTGTGGTGCCTTAGCCTTATCTCGCCTGACCGTGCCTTCCTTTGCTTCAAGCTTTCCTTGCATTGTCGTGCATTGCCTAGCCTTGCGTTGTCGTGCATTAGCCTTGCCTAGCCTCACCGTGCTTTTCCATGCGTTACCCTTTCCTTGCCTGGCCGTGCATTGACTAGCCCTGCGTTGTCGTGCCTTAGCCTTGTTACCCCATGCCGTGCCGTTCCTTCCGTTACCCTTGCCTTCCCTTGCTTTCCCTTGCCTTCCTTGCGTTCCGTTACTCTTTGTTTGCGTTCCGTGCATTGCCCAGCCTTGCATTTTCGTGCCTTAGCCTTGCCTCAGCTGACCGTGCATTCCCTTGCGTTACCCTTTCCTTGCCTTGCCGTGCATTGCCTAGCCGTGCGTTGTCGTGCCTTAGCCTTGTTTCCCCTTGCCGTGCCGTTCCTTCCGTTACACTTGCCTTTCTTTGCTTTCCCTTGCCTTCCTTACCTTCCGTTACTCTTTGCTTGCCTTCCGTGCATTGCCTAGCCTTGCGTTGTCGGGCCTTAGCCTTGCCTCGCCTGACCGTGCTTTCCAATGCGTTACCCTTTCCTTGCCTTGCCGTGCATTGCCTAGCCTGCGTTGTCGTGCCTTAGCCTTGTTACCCCATGCCGTGCCGTTCCTTCCCTTACCCTTGCCTTTCATTGCTTTTCGTTGCCTTGCTTACCTTCCGTTACTCTTTGCTTCCCTTCCCTGCATTGCCTAGCCTTGCGTTGTCGTGCCTTAGCCTTATCTCGCCTGACCGTGCCTTCCTTTGCTTTAAGCTTTCCTTGCATTGTCGTGCATTGCCTAGCCTTGCGTTGTCGTGCATTAGCCTTGCCTAGCCTCACCGTGCCTTGCCTTGCGTTACCCTTTCCTTGCCTTGCCGTGCATTGCCTAGCACTGCGTTGTCGTGCCTTAGCCTTCCTTCCCCTTGGCGTGGCGTGCCTTTTGTTACACTTGCCTTGCCTAGCTTTGCCTTGCCTTCCTTTCCTTCTGTTACTCTTTCCTTGCCTTGCCGTGCATTGCCTAGCCTTGCATTTTCGTGCCTTATCCTTGCCTCGCCTGACCGTGCATTCCCTTGCGTTACCCTTTCCTTGCCTTGCCGTGCATTGCCTAGCCGTGCGTTGTCGTGCCTTAGCCTTGTTTCCGCTTGCCGTGCCGTTCCTTCCGTTACACTTGCCTTTCTTTGCTTTCCCTTGCCTTCCTGACCTTCCGTTACTCTTTGCTTGCCTTCCGTGCATTGCCTAGCCTTGCGTTGTCGGGCCTTAGCCTTGCCTCGCCTGGCCGTGCTTTCCCATGCGTTACCCTTTCCTTGCCTTGCCGTGCATTGCCTAGCCTGCGTTGTCGTGCCTTAGCCTTGTTTCCCCTTGCCGTGCCGTTCCTTCCGTTACCCTTGCCTTTCCTTGCTTTTCCTTGCCTTGCTTACCTTCCGTTACTTTTTGCTTCCCTTCCCTGCATTGCCTAGCCTTGCCTTGTCGTGCCTTAGCCTTATCTCGCCTGACCGTGCCTTCCTTTGCTTTAAGCTTTCCTTGCATTGTCGTGCATTGCCTAGCCTTGCGTTGTCGTGCCGTAGCCTTGCCTCGCCTGACCGTGCATTCCCTTGCGTTACCCTTTCCTTCCCTTGCCGTGCATTGCCTAGCCGTGCGTTGTCGTGCCTTAGCCTTGTTTCCGCTTGCCGTGCCGTTCCTTCCGTTACACTTGCCTTTCCTTGCTTTCCCTTGCCTTCCTTACCTTCCGTTACCCTTTGCTTGCCTTCCGTGCATTGCCTAGCCCTGCGTTGTCGTGCCTTAGCCTTGCCTCGCCTGACCGTGCTTTCCCATGCGTTACCCTTTCCTTGCCTGGCCGTGCATTGACTAGCCCTGCGTTGTCGTGCCTTAGCCTTGTTACCCCATGCCGTGCCGTTCCTTCCGTTACCCTTGCCTTCCCTTGCTTTCCCTTGCCTTCCTTGCGTTCCGTTACTCTTTGTTTGCCTTCCGTGCATTGCCTACCCTTGCGTTGTCGTGCCTAAGCCTTCCCTCGCCTGACCGGGAATTCCCTTGCATTACCCTTTCCTTGCCTTGCCGTGCATTGCCTAGCCGTGCGTTGTCGTCCCTTAGCCTTGTTTCCGCTTGCCGTGCCGTTCCTTCCGTTACACTTGCCTTTCTTTGCTTTCCCTTGCCTTCCTTACCTTCCGTTACTCTTTGCTTGCCTTCCGTGCATTGCCTAGCCTTGCGTTGTCGGGCCTTAGCCTTGCCTCGCCTGACCGTGCTTTCCCATGCGTTACCCTTTCCTTGCCTTGCCGTGCATTGCCTAGCCTGCGTTGTCGTGCCTTACCCTTGTTTCCCCTTGCTGTGCCGTTCCTTCCCTTACCCTTGCCTTTCATTGCTTTTCGTTGCCTTGCTTACCTTCCGTTACTCTTTGCTTCCCTTCCCTACATTGCCTAGCCTTGCGTTGTCGTGCCTTAGCCTTATCTCGCCTGACCGTGCCTTCCTTTGCTTTAAGCTTTCCTTGCATTGTCGTGCATTGCCTAGCTTTGCGTTGTCGTGCATTAGCCTTGCCTAGCCTCACCGTGCCTTGCCTTGCGTTACCCTTTCCTTGCCTTGCCGTGCATTGCCTAGCACTGCGTTGTCGTGCCTTAGCTTTCCTTCCCCTTGCCGTGGCGTGCCTTTTGTTACACTTGCCTTGCCTAGCTTTGCCTTACCTTCCTTTCCTTCTGTTACTCTTTCCTTGCCTTGCCGTGCATTGCCTAGCCTTGCATTTTCGTGCCTTATCCTTGCCTCGCCTGACCGTGCATTCCCTTGCGTTACCCTTTCCTTGCCTTGCCGTGCATTGCCTAGCCGTGCGTTGTCGTGCCTTAGCCTTGTTTCCGCTTGCCGTGCCGTTCCTTCCGTTACACTTGCCTTTCTTTGCTTTCCCTTGCCTTCCTGACCTTCCGTTACTCTTTGCTTGCCTTCCGTGCATTGCCTAGCCTTGCGTTGTCGGGCCTTAGCCTTGCCTCGCCTGGCCGTGCTTTCCCATGCGTTACCCTTTCCTTGCCTTGCCGTGCATTGCCTAGCCTGCGTTGTCGTGCCTTAGCCTTGTTTCCCCTTGCCGTGCCGTTCCTTCCGTTACCCTTGTCTTTCATTGCTTTTCGTTGCCTTGTTTACCTTCCGTTACTCTTAGCTTCCCTTCCCTGCATTGCCTAGCCTTGCGTTGTCGTGCCGTAGCCTTATCTCGCCTGACCGTGCCTTCCTTTGCTTTAAGCTTTCCTTGCATTGTCGTGCATTGCCTAGCCTTGCGTTGTCGTGCATTAGCCTTTCCTAGCCTCACCGTGCCTTGGCTTGCGTTACCCTTTCCTTGCCTTGCCGTGCATTGCCTAGCCTGCTTTGCCGTGCCTTAGCCTTGTTTCCCCTTGCCGTGCCGTTCCTTCCGTTACACTTGACTTTCCTTGCTTTCCCTTGCCTTCCTTACCTTCCGTTACTCTTTGCTTGCCTTCCGTGCATTGCCTAGCCCTGCGTTGTCGTGCCTTAGCCTTGCCTCGCCTGACCGTGCTTTCCCATGCGTTAAGCTTTCCTTGCCTTGCCGTGCATTGCCTAGCCTGCGTTAGCGTGCCTTAGCCTTGTTTCCCCTTGCCGTGCCGTTTCTTCCGTTACCCTTGCCTTTTTTTATTTTCCTTGCCTTGCTTACCTTCTGTTACTCTTTGCTTCCCTTCCCTGCATTGCCTAGCCTTGCGTTGTCGTGCCTTAGCCTTATCTCGCCTGACCGTGCCTTCCTTTGCTTCAAGCTTTCCTTGCATTGTCGTGCATTGCCTATCCTTGAGTTGTCGTGCATTAGCCTTGCCTAGCCTCACCGTGCTTTTCCATGCGTTACCCTTTCCTTGCCTGGCCGTGCATTGCCTAGCCCTGCGTTGTCGTGCCTTAGCCTTGTTACCCCATGCCGTGCCGTTCCTTCCGTTACCCTTGCCTTCCCTTGCTTTCCCTTGCCTTCCTTGCGTTCCGTTACTCTTTGCTTGCGTTCCGTGCATTGCCTAGCCTTGCGTTGTCGTGCCTTAGCCTTGCCTCGCCTGACCGTGCATTCCCTTCCGTTACCCTTTCCTTGCCTTGCCGTGCATTGCCTAGCCGTGCGTTGTCGTGCCTTAGCCTTGTTTCCGCTTGCCGTGCCGTTCCTTCCGTTACACTTGCCTTTCTTTGCTTTCCCTTGCCTTCCTTACCTTCCGTTACTCTTTGCTTGCCTTCCGTGCATTGCCTAGCCTTGCGTGGTCGGGCCTTAGCCTTGCCTCGCCTGACCGTGCTTTCCCATGCGTTACCCTTTCCTTTCCTTGCCGTGAATTGCCTAGCCTGCGTTGCCGTGCCTTAGCCTTGTTTCCCCTTGCCGTGCCGTTCCTTCCGTTACCCTTGCCTTTTTTTGTTTTTCCTTGCCTTGCTTACCTTCCGTTACTCTTTGATTCCCTTCCCTGCATTGCCTAGCCTTGCGTTGTCGTGCCTTAACCTTATCTCGCCTGACCGTGCCTTCCTTTGCTTTAAGCTTTCCTTGCATTGTCGTGCATTGCCTAGCCTTGCGTTGTCGTGCATTAGCCTTGCCTAGCCTCACCGTGCCTTGCCTTGTGTTACCCTTTCCTTGCCTTGCCGTGCATTGCCTAGCCGTGCGTTGTCGTGCCTTAGCCTTGTTTCCCCTTGCCGTGGCGTGCCTTTTGTTACGCTTGCCTTGCCTGGCTTTGCCTTGCCTTCCTTTCCTTCCGTTACTCTTTCCTTGCCTTGCCGTGCATTGCCTAGCCTTGCATTGTAGTGCCTTATCTTATCCTTGCCTCACCTGAACGTGCCTTCCAATGCGTTACCCTTTCCTTGCCTTGCCGTGCATTGCCTAGCCGTGCGTTGTCGTGCCTTAGCCTTATTTCCCCTTGCCGTGGCGTGCTTTTTGCTACAATTTCCTTGCCTGGCTTTGCCTTGCCTTCCTTTATTTCCGTTATTCTTTCCTTGCCTTGCCGTGCAGTGCCAAGGCTTGCGTTGTCGTGCATTAGCCTTGCCTTGCCTGACCGTGCTTTGCCTTTCGTTACTCTTTGCTTGCCTTCCGTGCATTGCCTAGCCTTGCGGTGTCGTGCCTTAGACTTGCCTCGCCTGAACGTGCTTTCCCATGCGTTACCCTTTCCTTGCCTTGCCGTGCATTGCCTAGCCTGCGTTGCCGTGCCTTAGCCTTGTTTCCCCTTGCCGTGCCGTTCCTTCCCTTACCCTTGCCTTTCATTGCTTTTCGTTGCCTTGCTTACCTTCCGTTACTCTTTGCTTCCCTTCCCTACATTGCCTAGCCTTGCGTTGTCGTGCCTTAGCCTTATCTCGCCTGACCGTGCCTTCCTTTGCTTTAAGCTTTCCTTGCATTGTCGTGCATTGCCTAGCCTTGCGTTGTCGTGCATTAGCCTTGCCTAGCCTCACCGTGCCTTGCCTTGCGTTACCCTTTCCTTGCCTTGCCGTGCATTGCCTAGCCGTGCGTTGTCGTGCCTTAGCCTTATTTCCCCTTGCCGTGGCGTGCTTTTTGCTACACTTTCCTTGCCTGGCTTTGCCTTGCCTTCCTTTATTTCCGTTATTCTTTCCTTGCCTTGCCGTGCAGTGCCAAGCCTTGCGTTATCGTGCATTAGCCTTGCCTTGCCTGACCGTGCTTTGACTTTCGTTACTCTTTGCTTGCCTTCCGTGCATTGCCTAGCCTTGCGTTGTCGTGCCTTAGCCTTGCCTCGCCTGATCGTGCCTTCCCTTGCGTTACACTTTCCTTGCCTTGACGTGCATTGCCTAGCCGTGCGTTGTCGTGCCTTAGCCTTGTTACCCCTTGCCGTGCGTTTCTTTCCGTTACCCTTGCCTTGCCTTCCTTTCCCTTGCTTCCTTACCTTCCGTTACTCCTTGCTTGCCTTCCCTGCATTGCCTAACCTTGCGTTGTCGTGCCTTAGCCTTAACTCGCCTGACCGTGCCTTCCCTTGCTTTACCATTTCCTTGCCTTGACGTGCATTGCCTAGCCGTGCGTTGTTGTGCCTTAGCCTTGTTTCCCCTTGCCGTGCTGTTCCTTCCGTTACCCTTGCCTTGCCTTGCTTAACCTTGCCTTCGAAGCCTTCCGTTAATCTTTGCTTCCCTTCCGTGCATTGCCTAGCCTTGCGTTGTCGTGCCTTAGCCTTACCTCGCCTGTCCGTGCCTTGCCTTGAGTTACCCTTTGCTTGCCTTGCTGTGCATTGCCTTGCCGTGCGATGTCGTGCATTAGCCTTGCCTAGCCTCACCGTGCCTTGCCTTGCGTTACCCTTTCCTTGCCTACCCGTGCATTGCCTAGTCGTGCGTTGTCGTGCCTTAGCCTTGTTTCCCCTTGCCGTGCAGTGAATTTTGTTACACTTGCCTTGCCTGGCTTTGCCTTGCCTTCCTTTCTTTCCGTTATTCTTTCCTTGCCTTGCCGTTCAGTGCCTAGCCTTGCGTTGTCGTTCCTTAGCCTTGCCTCGCCTGACCGTGCTTTCCCAGGTGTTACCCTTTCCTTGCCTTGCCGTGCATTGCCTAGCGTGCGTTGTCGTGCCTTAGCCTTGTTTCTCCTTGCCGTGACGTTCCATCCGTTACACTTGCCTTTCCTTCCTTTCACTTGCCTTCCTTACCTTCCGTTACTCTTTGCTTGCCTTTCGTGCATTGCCTAGCCTTGCGTTGTCGTGCCGTAGCCTTGCCTCGCCTGACCGTGCTTTCCCATGCGTTACTCTTTCCTTGCCTTACCGTTCATTGCCTAGCGTTCGGTGTCGTGCCTTAGACTTGTTTCCCCTTGCCGTGCCGTTCCTTCCGTTACCCTTGCCTTTCCTTGCTTTTCCTTGCCTTGCTTACCTTCCGTTACTCTTTGCTTGCCTTCCCTGCATTGCCTAGCCGTGCGTTGTCGTGCCTTAGCCTTGTTTCCGCTTGCCGTGCCGTTCCTTCCGTTACACTTGCCTTTCTTTGCTTTCCCTTGCCTTCCTGACCTTCCGTTACTCTTTGCTTGCCTTCCGTGCATTGCCTAGCCTTGCGTTGTTGGGCCTTAGCCTTGCCTCGCCTGGCCGTGCTTTCCCATGCGTTACCCTTTCCTTGCCTTGCCGTGCATTGCCTAGCCTGCGTTGTCGTGCCTTAGCCTTGTTTCCCCTTGCCGTGCCGTTCCTTCCGTTACCCTTGTCTTTCATTGCTTTTCGTTGCCTTGTTTACCTTCCGTTACTCTTAGCTTCCCTTCCCTGCATTGCCTAGCCTTGCGTTGTCGTGCCGTAGCCTTATCTCGCCTGACCGTGCCTTCCTTTGCTTTAAGCTTTCCTTGCATTGTCGTGCATTGCCTAGCCTTGCGTTGTCGTGCATTAGCCTTTCCTAGCCTCACCGTGCCTTGCCTTGCGTTACCCTTTCCTTGCCTTGCCGTGCATTGCCTAGCCTGCTTTGCCGTGCCTTAGCCTTGTTTCCCCTTGCCGTGCCGTTCCTTCCGTTACACTTGACTTTCCTTGCTTTCCCTTGCCTTCCTTACCTTCCGTTACTCTTTGCTTGCCTTCCGTGCATTGCCTAGCCCTGCGTTGTCGTGCCTTAGCCTTGCCTCGCCTGACCGTGCTTTCCCATGCGTTACCCTTTCCTTGCCTTGCCGTGCATTGCCTAGCCTGCGTTAGCGTGCCTTAGCCTTGTTTCCCCTTGCCGTGCCGTTTCTTCCGTTACCCTTGCCTTTTTTTATTTTCCTTGCCTTGCTTACCTTCTGTTACTCTTTGCTTCCCTTCCCTGCATTGCCTAGCCTTGCGTTGTCGTGCCTTAGCCTTATCTCGCCTGACCGTGCCTTCCTTTGCTTCAAGCTTTCCTTGCATTGTCGAGCTTTGCCTAGCCTTGAGTTGTCGTGCATTAGCCTTGCCTAGCCTCACCGTGCTTTTCCATGCGTTACCCTTTCCTTGCCTGGCCGTGCATTGCCTAGCCCTGCGTTGTCGTGCCTTAGCCTTGTTACCCCATGCCGTGCCGTTCCTTCCGTTACCCTTGCCTTCCCTTGCTTTCCCTTGCCTTCCTTGCGTTCCGTTACTCTTTGCTTGCGTTCCGTGCATTGCCTAGCCTTGCGTTGTCGTGCCTTAGCCTTGCCTCGCCTGACCGTGCATTCCCTTCCGTTACCCTTTCCTTGCCTTGCCGTGCATTGCCTAGCCGTGCGTTGTCGTGCCTTAGCCTTGTTTCCGCTTGCCGTGCCGTTCCTTCCGTTACACTTGCCTTTCTTTGCTTTCCCTTGCCTTCCTTACCTTCCGTTACTCTTTGCTTGCCTTCCGTGCATTGCCTAGCCTTGCGTGGTCGGGCCTTAGCCTTGCCTCGCCTGACCGTGCTTTCCCATGCGTTACCCTTTCCTTTCCTTGCCGTGAATTGCCTAGCCTGCGTTGCCGTGCCTTAGCCTTGTTTCCCCTTGCCGTGCCGTTCCTTCCGTTACCCTTGCCTTTTTTTGTTTTTCCTTGCCTTGCTTACCTTCCGTTACTCTTTGATTCCCTTCCCTGCATTGCCTAGCCTTGCGTTGTCGTGCCTTAACCTTATCTCGCCTGACCGTGCCTTCCTTTGCTTTAAGCTTTCCTTGCATTGTCGTGCATTGCCTAGCCTTGCGTTGTCGTGCATTAGCCTTGCCTAGCCTCACCGTGCCTTGCCTTGTGTTACCCTTTCCTTGCCTTGCCGTGCATTGCCTAGCCGTGCGTTGTCGTGCCTTAGCCTTGTTTCCCCTTGCCGTGGCGTGCCTTTTGTTACGCTTGCCTTGCCTGGCTTTGCCTTGCCTTCCTTTCCTTCCGTTACTCTTTCCTTGCCTTGCCGTGCATTGCCTAGCCTTGCATTGTAGTGCCTTATCTTATCCTTGCCTCACCTGAACGTGCCTTCCAATGCGTTACCCTTTCCTTGCCTTGCCGTGCATTGCCTAGCCGTGCGTTGTCGTGCCTTAGCCTTATTTCCCCTTGCCGTGGCGTGCTTTTTGCTACAATTTCCTTGCCTGGCTTTGCCTTGCCTTCCTTTATTTCCGTTATTCTTTCCTTGCCTTGCCGTGCAGTGCCAAGGCTTGCGTTGTCGTGCATTAGCCTTGCCTTGCCTGACCGTGCTTTGCCTTTCGTTACTCTTTGCTTGCCTTCCGTGCATTGCCTAGCCTTGCGGTGTCGTGCCTTAGACTTGCCTCGCCTGAACGTGCTTTCCCATGCGTTACCCTTTCCTTGCCTTGCCGTGCATTGCCTAGCCTGCGTTGCCGTGCCTTAGCCTTGTTTCCCCTTGCCGTGCCGTTCCTTCCCTTACCCTTGCCTTTCATTGCTTTTCGTTGCCTTGCTTACCTTCCGTTACTCTTTGCTTCCCTTCCCTACATTGCCTAGCCTTGCGTTGTCGTGCCTTAGCCTTATCTCGCCTGACCGTGCCTTCCTTTGCTTTAAGCTTTCCTTGCATTGTCGTGCATTGCCTAGCCTTGCGTTGTCGTGCATTAGCCTTGCCTAGCCTCACCGTGCCTTGCCTTGCGTTACCCTTTCCTTGCCTTGCCGTGCATTGCCTAGCCGTGCGTTGTCGTGCCTTAGCCTTATTTCCCCTTGCCGTGGCGTGCTTTTTGCTACACTTTCCTTGCCTGGCTTTGCCTTGCCTTCCTTTATTTCCGTTATTCTTTCCTTGCCTTGCCGTGCAGTGCCAAGCCTTGCGTTATCGTGCATTAGCCTTGCCTTGCCTGACCGTGCTTTGACTTTCGTTACTCTTTGCTTGCCTTCCGTGCATTGCCTAGCCTTGCGTTGTCGTGCCTTAGCCTTGCCTCGCCTGATCGTGCCTTCCCTTGCGTTACACTTTCCTTGCCTTGACGTGCATTGCCTAGCCGTGCGTTGTCGTGCCTTAGCCTTGTTACCCCTTGCCGTGCGTTTCTTTCCGTTACCCTTGCCTTGCCTTCCTTTCCCTTGCTTCCTTACCTTCCGTTACTCCTTGCTTGCCTTCCCTGCATTGCCTAACCTTGCGTTGTCGTGCCTTAGCCTTAACTCGCCTGACCGTGCCTTCCCTTGCTTTACCATTTCCTTGCCTTGACGTGCATTGCCTAGCCGTGCGTTGTTGTGCCTTAGCCTTGTTTCCCCTTGCCGTGCTGTTCCTTCCGTTACCCTTGCCTTGCCTTGCTTAACCTTGCCTTCGAAGCCTTCCGTTAATCTTTGCTTCCCTTCCGTGCATTGCCTAGCCTTGCGTTGTCGTGCCTTAGCCTTACCTCGCCTGTCCGTGCCTTGCCTTGATTTACCCTTTGCTTGCCTTGCTGTGCATTGCCTTGCCGTGCGATGTCGTGCATTAGCCTTGCCTAGCCTCACCGTGCCTTGCCTTGCGTTACCCTTTCCTTGCCTACCCGTGCATTGCCTAGTCGTGCGTTGTCGTGCCTTAGCCTTGTTTCCCCTTGCCGTGCAGTGAATTTTGTTACACTTGCCTTGCCTGGCTTTGCCTTGCCTTCCTTTCTTTCCGTTATTCTTTCCTTGCCTTGCCGTTCAGTGCCTAGCCTTGCGTTGTCGTTCCTTAGCCTTGCCTCGCCTGACCGTGCTTTCCCAGGTGTTACCCTTTCCTTGCCTTGCCGTGCATTGCCTAGCGTGCGTTGTCGTGCCTTAGCCTTGTTTCTCCTTGCCGTGACGTTCCATCCGTTACACTTGCCTTTCCTTCCTTTCACTTGCCTTCCTTACCTTCCGTTACTCTTTGCTTGCCTTTCGTGCATTGCCTAGCCTTGCGTTGTCGTGCCGTAGCCTTGCCTCGCCTGACCGTGCTTTCCCATGCGTTACTCTTTCCTTGCCTTACCGTTCATTGCCTAGCGTTCGGTGTCGTGCCTTAGACTTGTTTCCCCTTGCCGTGCCGTTCCTTCCGTTACCCTTGCCTTTCCTTGCTTTTCCTTGCCTTGCTTACCTTCCGTTACTCTTTGCTTGCCATCCCTGAATTGCCTAGCCTTGCGTTGTCGTGCCTTAGCCTTATCTCGCCTGACCGTGCCTTCTTTTGCTTTAAGCTTTCCTTGCATTGTCGTGCATTGCCTAGCCTTGCGTTGTCGTGCATTAGCCTTGCCTAGCCTCACCGTGCCTTGCCTTCCATTACCCTTTCCTTGCCTTGCCGTGCATTGCCTAGCCGTGCGTTGTCGTGCCTTAGCCTTGTTACCCCTTGCCGTGCTGTTCCTTCCGTTACCCTTGCCTTGCCTTGCTTTACCTTGCTACCTTACCTTCCGTTACTCCTTGCTTGACCTCCCTGCATTGCCTAGCCTTGCGTTGTCGTGCCTTAGCCTTAACTCGCCTGACGGTGCCTTCCCTTTCTTTACCATTTCCTTGCCTTGACGTGCATTGCCTAGCCGTGCCTTGTCGTGCCTTAGCCTTGTTTCCCCTTGCCGTGCCGTTCCTTCCGTTACCCTTGCCTTGCCTTGCTTAACCTTGCCTTCGAAGCCTTCCGTTAATCTTTGCTTCCCTTCCGTGCATTGCCTAGCCTTGCGTTGTCGTGCCTTAGCCTTACCTCGCCTGTCCGTGCCTTGCCTTTATTTAACCTTTGCTTGCCTTGCTGTGCATTGCCTTGCAGTGCGATGTCGTGCATTAGCCTTGCCTAGCCTCACCGTGCCTTGCCTTTCGTTACTCTTTGCTTGCCTTCCGTGCATTGCCTAGCCTTGCGTTGCCGTGCATTAGCCTTGACTAGCCTCACAGTGCCTTGCCTTGCGTTACCCTTTCCTCGCCTTGCCGTGCATTGCCTAGCCGTGCGTTGTCGTGCCTTAGCCTTTTTTCACCTTGCCATAGCCTTGCTTGCGTTGCATTGCTTTGCCTTGCATTCCTTCCCTTCCCTTACTCTTTGTTTGCCTTCGGTGCATTGCCAAGCCTTGCGTTGTCGTGCATTAGCCTTGCCTAGCCTCACCGTGCCTTGCCTTGCGTTACCCTTTCCTTGCCTTGCCGTGCATTGCCTAGCCGTGCGTTGTCGTGCCTTAGCCTTGTTTCCCCTTGCCGTGGCGTGCCTTTTGTTACACTTGCCTTGCCTGGCTTTGCCTTGCCTTCCTTTCCTTCCGTTACTCTTTCCTTGCCTTGCCGTGCATTGCCTAGCCTTGCATTGTCGTGCCTTATCCTTGCCTCACCTGACCGTGCATTCCCCTGCGTTACCCTTTCCTTGCCTTGCCGTGCATTGCCTAGCCCTGCGTTGCCGTGCCTTAGCCTTGTTACCCCTTGCCGTGCCGTTCCTTCCGTTACCCTTGCCTTCCCTTGCTTTCCCTTGCCTTCCTTGCGTTCCGTTACTCGTTGCTTGCTTTCCGTGCATTGCCTAGCCTTGCGTTGTCATGCCTTAGCCTTGCCTCGCCTGACCGTACTTTCCCATGCGTTACCCTTTCCTTGCCTTGCCATGCATTGCCTAGCGTGCGTTGCCGTGCCTTAGCCTTGTTTCCCCTTGCCGTGCCGTTCCTTCCGTTACACTTGCCTTTCCTTGCTTTCCCTTGAATTCCTTACCTTCCGTTACTCTTTGCTTGCCTTCCGTGCATTGCTAGCCTTGCGTTGTCGTGCCTTAGCCTTGCCTCGCCTGAACGTGCTTTCCCATGCGTTACCCTTTCCTTGCCTTGCCGTGCATTGCCTAGCCTGCGTTGCCGTGCCTTAGCCTTGTTTCACCTTGCCGTGCCGTTCCTTCCGTTACTCTTGCCTTTCCTTGCTTTTCCTTGCCTTGCTTACCTTCCGTTACTCTTTGCTTCCCTTCCCTGCATTGCTAGCCTTGCTTTGTCGTACCTTAGCCTTATCTCGCCTGACCGTGCCTTCCTTTGCTTCAAGCTTTCCTTGCATTGTCGTGCATTGCCTAACCTTGCGTTGTCGAGCCTTAGCCTTGCCTCGCCTGACCGTGCTTTCCCATGTGTTACCCTTTCCTTGCCTTGCCGTGCATTGCCTAGCCTGCGTTGCCGTGCCTTAGCCTTGTTTCCCCTTGCCGAGCCGTTCCTTCCGTTACCCTTGCCTTTTTTTGCTTTTCCTTGCCTTGCTTACCTTCCGTTACTCTTTGCTTCCCTTCCCTGCATTGCCTAGCCTTGCGTTGTCGTGCCTTAGCCTTATCTCGCCTGACCGTGCCTTCCTTTGCTTTAAGCTTTCCTTGCATTGTCGTCCATTGCCTAGCCTTGCGTTGTCGTGCATTAGCCTTGCCTAGCCTCACCGTGCCTTGCCTTGCGTTACCCTTTCCTTGCCTTGTCGTGCATTGCCTAGCCGTGCGTAGTCGTGCCTTAGCCTTGTTTCCCCTTGCCGTGGCGTGCCTTTTGTTACACGTGCCTTGCCTGGCTTTGCCTTGCCTTCCTTTCCTTCCGTTACTCTTTCCTTGCCTTGCCGTGCATTGCCTAGCCTTGCATTGTCGTGCCTTATCCTTGCCTAACCTGACCGTGCCTTCCCCTGCGTTACCCTTTCCTTGCCTTGCCGTGCATTGCCTAGCCCTGCGTTGTCGTGCCTTAGCCTTGTTACCCCTTGCCGTGGCGTTCCTTCCGTTACCCTTGCCTTCCCTTGCTTTCCCTTGCCTTCCTTGCGTTCCGTTACTCTTTGCTTGCTTTCCGTGCATTGCCTAGCCTTGCGTTGTCGTGCCTTAGCCTTGCCTCGCCTGACCGTGCTTTCCAATGCGTTACCGTTTCCTTGCCTTGCCGTGCATTGCCTAGCCTGCGTTGTCGTGCCTTAGCCTTGTTTCCCCTTGCCGTGCCGTTCCTTCCGTTACCATTGCCTTTCCTTGCTTTCCCTTGCCTTCCTTACCTTCCGTTACTCTTTGCTTGCCTTCCGTGCATTGCCTAGCCTTGCGTTGTCGTGCCTTAGCCTTATCTCACCTGACCGTGCCTTCCTTTGCTTTAAGCTTTCCTTGCATTGTCGTGCATTGCCTAGCCTTGCGTTGTCGTGCCTTAGCCTTGCCTCGCCTGACCGTGCTTTCCCAGGTGTTACCCTTTCCTTGCCTTGCCGTGCATTGCCTAGCGTGCGTTGTCGTGCCTTAGCCTTGTTTCTCCTTGCCGTGCCGTTCCATCCGTTACACTTGCCTTTCCTTCCTTTCACTTGCCTTCCTTACCTTCCGTTACTCTTTGCTTGCCTTTCGTGCATTGCCTAGCCTTGCGTTGTCGTGCCGTAGCCTTGCCTCGCCTGACCGTGCTTTCCCATGCGTTCCTCTTTCCTTGCCTTACTGTTCATTGCCTAGCGTTCGGTGTCTTGCCTTAGACTTGTTTCCCCTAGCCGTGCCGTTCCTTCCGTTACCCTTGCCTTTCCTTGCTTTTCCTTGCCTTGCTTACCTTCCGTTATTCTTTGCTTGCCTTCCCTGAATTGCCTAGCCTTGCGTTGTCGTGCCTTAGCCTTATCTCGCCAGACCGTGCCTTGCCTTGCATTACTCTTTCCTTGCCTTGCCGTGCATTGCCTAGCCGTGCGTTGTCGTGCCTTAGCCTTGTTACCCCTTGCCGTGCTGTTCCTTCCGTTACCCTTGCCTTGCCTTGCTTTACCTTGCTTCCTTACCTTCCGTTACTCCTTGCTTGCCCTCCCTACATTGCCTAGACTTGCGTTGTCGTGCCTTAGCCTTAACTCGCCTGACCGTGCCTTCCCTTGCTTTACCATTTCCTTGCCTTGACGTGCATTGCCTAGCCGTGCCTTGTCGTGCCTTAGCCTTGTTTCCCCTTGCCGTGCCGTTCCTTCCGTTACCCTTGCCTTGCCTTGCTTAACCTTGCCTTCGAAGCCTTCCGTTAATCTTTGCTTCCCTTCCGTGCATTGCCTAGCCTTGCGTTGTCGTGCCTTAGCCTTACCTCGCCTGACCGTGCCTTGCCTTGAGTTACCCTTTGCTTGCCTTGCTGTGCATTGCCTTGCCGTGCGTTGTCGTGCATTAGCCTTGCCTAGCCTCACCGTGCCTTGCCTTGCGTTACCCTTTCCTCCCTTGCCGTGCATTGCCTAGCCGTGCGTTGTCGTGCCTTAGCCTTGTTTCCCCTTGCCGTGGCGTGCCTTTTGTTACACTTGCCTTGCCTGGCTTTGCCTTGCCTTCCTTTCCTTCCGTTACTCTTTCCTTGCCTTGCCTTGCATTGCCTAGCCTTGCATTGTCGTGCCTTATCCTTGCCTCACCTGACCGTGCCTTCCCCTGCGTTACCCTTTCCTTGCCTTGCCGTGCATTGCCTAGCCCTGCGTTGTCGTGCCTTAGCCTTGTTACCCCTTGCCGTGCCGTTCCTTCCGTTACCCTTGCCTTCCCTTGCTTTCCCTTGCCTTTCTTGCGTTCCGTTACTCTTTGCTTGCTTTCCGTGCATTGCCTAGCCTTGCATTGTCGTGCCTTAGCCTTGCCTCGCCTGACCGTGCTTTCCCATGCGTTACCCTTTCCTTGCCTTGCCGTGCATTGCCTAGCGTGCGTTGTCGTACCTTAGCCTTGTTTCCCCTTGCCGTGCCGTTCCTTCCGTTACCATTGCCTTTCCTTGCTTTCCCTTGCCTTCCTTGCCTTTCGTTACTCTTTGCTTGCCTTCCGTGCATGGCCTAGCCTTGCGTTGTCGTGCATTAGCCTTGCCTAGCCTCACCGTGCCTTGCCTTTCGTTACTCTTTGCTTGCCTTCCGTGCATTGCCTAGCCTTGCGTTGTCGTGCATTAGCCTTGCCTAGCCTCACCGTGCCTTGCCTTGCGTTACCCTTTCCTCGCCTTGCCGTGCATTGCCTAGCCGTGCGTTGTCGTGCCTTAGCCTTGTTTCCCCTTGCCGTGGCGTGCCTTTTGTTACACTTGCCTTGCCTGGCTTTGCCTTGCCTTCCTTTCCTTCCGTTACTCTTTCCTTGCCTTGCCGTGCATTGCCTAGCCTTGCATTGTCGTGCCTTATCCTTGCCTCACCTGACCGTGCCTTCCCCTGCGTTACCCTTTCCTTGCCTTGCCGTGCATTGCCTAGCCCTGCGTTGTCGTGCCTTAGCCTTGTTACCCCTTGCCGTGCCGTTCCTTCCGTTACCCTTGCCTTCCCTTGCTTTCCCTTGCCTTCCTTGCGTTCCGTTACTCTTTGCTTGCCTTCCGTGCATTGATAGCCTTGCGTTGTCGTGCCTTAGCCTTGCCTCGGCTGCACGTGCTTTCCCATGCGTTACCCTTTCCTTGCCTTGCCGTGCATTGCCTAGCCTGCGTTGCCGTGCCTTAGCCTTGTTACCCCTTGCCGTGCCGTTCCTTCCGTTACCCTTGCCTTCCCTTGCTTTCCCTTGCCTTCCTTTCCTTCTGTTACTCTTTCCTTGCCTTGCCGTGCATTGCCTAGCCTTGCATTTTCGTGCCTTATCCTTGCCTCACCTGACCGTGCCTTCCCTTGCGTTACCCTTTCCTTGCCTTGCCGTGCATTGCCTAGCCGTGCGTTGTCGTGCCTTAGCCTTGTTTCCACTTGCCGTGCCGTTCCTTCCGTTACACTTACCTTTCTTTCCTTTCCCTTGCCTTCCTGACCTTCCGTTACTCTTTGCTTGCCTTCCGTGCATTGCCTAGCCTTGCGTTGTCGGGCCTTAGCCTTGCCTCGCCTGGCCGTGCTTTCCCATGAGTTACCCTTTCCTTGCCTTGCCGTGCATTGCCTAGCCTGCGTTGTCGTGCCTTAGCCTTGTTTCCCCTTGCCGTGCCGTTCCTCCGTTACCCTTGTCTTTCATTGCTTTTCGTTGCCTTGTTTACCTTCCGTTACTCTTTGCTTCCCTTCCCTGCATTGCCTAGCCTTGCGTTGTCGTGCCTTAGCCTTATCTCGCCTGACCGTGCCTTCCTTTGCTTTAAGCTTTCCTTGCATTGTCGTGCATTGCCTAGCCTTGCGTTGTCGTGCATTAGCCTTTCCTAGCCTCACCGTGCCTTGCCTTGCGTTACCCTTTCCTTGCCTTGCCGTGCATTGCCTAGCCTGCTTTGCCGTGCCTTAGCCTTGTTTCCCCTTGCCGTGCCGTTCCTTCCGTTACACTTGACTTTCCTTGCTTTCCCTTGCCTTCCTTACCTTCCGTTACTCTTTGCTTGCCTTCCGTGCATTGCCTAGCCCTGCGTTGTCGTGCCTTAGCCTTGCCTCGCCTGACCGTGCTTTCCCATGGGTTACCCTTTCCTTGCCTTGCCGTGCATTGCCTAGCCTGCGTTAGCGTGCCTTAGCCTTGTTTCCCCTTGCCGTGCCGTTTCTTCCGTTACCCTTGCCTTTTTTTATTTTCCTTGCCTTGCTTACCTTCCGTTACTCTTTGCTTCCCTTCCCTGCATTGCCTAGCCTTGCGTTGTCGTGCCTTAGCCTTATCTCGCCTGACCGTGCCTTCCTTTCTTTAAGCTTTCCTTGCATTGTCGTGCATTGCCTAGCCTTGCGTTGTCGTGCATTAGCCTTGCCTAGCCTCACCGTGCCTTGCCTTGTGTTACCCTTTCCTTGCCTTGCCGTGCATTGCCTAGCCGTGCGTTGTCGTGCCTTAGCCTTGTTTCCCCTTGCCGTGGCGTGCCTTTTGTTACGCTTGCCTTGCCTGGCTTTGCCTTGCCTTCCTTTCCTTCCGTTACTCTTTCCTTGCCTTGCCGTGCATTGCCTAGCCTTGCATTGTAGTGCCTTATCCTTGCCTCACCTGAACGTGCCTTCCAATGCGTTACCCTTTCCTTGCCTTGCCGTGCATTGCCTAGCCGTGCGTTGTCGTGCCTTAGCCTTATTTCCCCTTGCCGTGGCGTGCTTTTTGCTACAATTTCCTTGCCTGGCTTTGCCTTGCCTTCCTTTATTTCCGTTATTCTTTCCTTGCCTTGCCGTGCAGTGCCAAGGCTTGCGTTGTCGTGCATTAGCCTTGCCTTGCCTGACCGTGCTTTGCCTTTCGTTACTCTTTGCTTGCCTTCCGTGCATTGCCTAGCCTTGCGATGTCGTGCCTTAGCCTTGCCTCGCCTGAACGTGCTTTCCCATGCGTTACCCTTTCCTTGCCTTGCCGTGCATTGCCTAGCCTGCGTTGCCGTGCCTTAGCCTTGTTTCCCCTTGCCGTGCCGTTCCTTCCCTTACCCTTGCCTTTCATTGCTTTTCGTTGCCTTGCTTACCTTCCGTTACTCTTTGCTTCCCTTCCCTGCATTGCCTAGCCTTGCGTTGTCGTGCCTTAGCCTTATCTCGCCTGACCGTGCCTTCCTTTGCTTTAAGCTTTCCTTGCATTGTCGTGCATTGCCTAGCCTTGCGTTGTCGTGCATTAGCCTTGCCTAGCCTCACCGTGCCTTGCCTTGCGTTACCCTTTCCTTGCCTTGCCGTGCATTGCCTAGCACTGCGTTGTCGTGCCTTAGCCATCTTTCCCCTTGCCGTGGCGTGCCTTTTGTTACACTTGCTTTCCCTAGCTTTGCCTTGCCTTCCTTTCCTTCTGTTACTCTTTCCTTGCCTTGCCGTGCATTGCCTAGCCTTGCATTTTTGTGCCTTATCCTTGCCTCGCCTGACCGTGCTTTACCAGGTGTTACCCTTTCCTTGCCTTGCCGTGCATTGCCTAGCCTTGCGTTGTCGTGCCTTAGCCTTGTTTCCCCTTGCCGTGCCGTTCCTTCCGTTACACTTGACTTTCCTTGCTTTCCCTTGCCTTCCTTACCTTCCGTTACTCTTTGCTTGCCTTCCGTGCATTGCCTAGCCCTGCGTTGTCGTGCCTTAGCATTGCCTCGCCTGACCGTGCTTTCCCATGCGTTACGCTTTCCTTGCCTTGCCGTGCATTGCCTAGCCTGCGTTGCCGTGCCTTAGCCTTGTTTCCCCTTGCCGTGCCGTTTCTTTCGTTACCCTTGCCTTTTTTTATTTTCCTTGCCTTGCTTACCTTCCGTTACTCTTTGCTTCCCTTCCCTGCATTGCCTAGCCTTGCGTTGTCGTGCCTTAGCCTTATCTCGCCTGACCGTGCCTTCCTTTGCTTCAAGCTTTCCTTGCATTGTCGTGCTTTGCCTAGCCTTGCGTTGTCGTGCATTAGCCTTGCCTAGCCTCACCGTGCTTTTCCATGCGTTACCCTTTCCTTGCCTGGCCGTGCATTGCCTAGCCCTGCGTTGTCGTGCCTTAGCCTTGTTACCCCATGCCGTGCCGTTCCTTCCGTTACCCTTGCCTTCCCTTGCTTTCCCTTGCCTTCCTTGCGTTCCGTTACTCTTTGCTTGCGTTCCGTGCATTGCCTAGCCTTGCGTTGTCGTGCCTTAGCCTTGCCTCGCCTGACCGTGCATTCCCTTGCGTTACCCTTTCCTTGCCTTGCCGTGCATTGCCTAGCCGTGCGTTGTCGTGCCTTAGCCTTGTTTCCGCTTGCCGTGCCGTTCCTTCCGTTACTCTTAGCTTCCCTTCCCTGCATTGCCTAGCCTTGCGTTGTCGTGCCGTAGCCTTATCTCGCCTGACCGTGCCTTCCTTTGCTTTAAGCTTTCCTTGCATTGTCGTGCATTGCCTAGCCTTGCGTTGTCGTGCCTTAGCCTTGCCTCGCCTGACCGTGCTTTCCCATGCGTTACCCTTTCCTTGCCTTGCCGTGCATTGCCTAGCCTGCGTTGCCGTGCCTTAGCCTTGTTTCCCCTTGCCGTGCCGTTCCTTCCGTTACCCTTGCCTTTTTTTGCTTTTCCTTGCCTTGCTTACCTTCCGTTACTCTTTGCTTCCCTTCCCTGCATTGCCTAGCCTTGCGTTGTCGTGCCTTAGCCTTATCTCGCCTGACCGTGCCTTCCTTTGCTGTAAGCTTTCCTTGCATTGTCGTGCATTGCCTAGCCTTGCGTTGTCGTGCATTAGCCTTGCCTAGCCTCACCGTGCCTTGCCTTGCGTTACCCTTTCCTTGCCTTGCCGTGCATTGCCTAGCCGTGCGTTGTCGTGCCTTAGACTTGTTTCCCCTTGCCGTGGCGTGCCTTTTGTTACACTTGCCTTGCCTGGCTTTGCCTTGCCTTCCTTTCCTTCCGTTACACTTTCCTTGCCTTGCCGTGCATTGCCTAGCCTTGCATTGTAGTGCCTTATCCTTGCCTCACCTGAACGTGCCTTCCCCTGCGTTACCCTTTCCTTGCCTTGCCGTGCATTGCCTAGCCGTGCGTTGTCGTGCCTTAGCCTTATTTCCCCTTGCCGTGGCGTGCTTTTTGCTACACTTTCCTTGCCTGGCTTTGCCTTGCCTTCCTTTATTTCCGTTATTCTTTCCTTGCCTTGCCGTGCAGTGCCAAGCCTTGCGTTGTCGTGCATTAGCCTTGCCTTGCCTGACCGTGCTTTGCCTTTCGTTACTCTTTGCTTGCCTTCCGTGCATTGCCTAGCCTTGCGTTTTCGTGCCTTAGCCTTGCCTCGCCTGATCGTGCCTTCCCTTGCGTTACACTTTCCTTGCCTTGACGTGCATTGCCTGGCCGTGCGTTGTCGTGCCTTAGCCTTGTTACCCCTTGCCGTGCGTTTCTTTCCGTTACCCTTGCCTTGCCTTCCTTTCCCTTGCTTCCTTACCTTCCGTTACTCCTTGCTTGCCTTCCCTGCATTGCCTAACCTTGCGTTGTCGTGCCTTAGCCTTAACTCGCCTGACCGTGCCTTCCCTTGCTTTACCATTTCCTTGCCTTGACGTGCATTGCCTAGCCGTGCGTTGTTGTGCCTTAGCCTTGTTTCCCCTTGCCGTGCTGTTCCTTCCGTTACCCTTGCCTTGCCTTGCTTAACCTTGCCTTCGAAGCCTTCCGTTAATCTTTGCTTCCCTTCCGTGCATTGCCTAGCCTTGCGTTGTCGTGCCTTAGCCTTACCTCGCCTGTCCGTGCCTTGCCTTGAGTTACCCTTTGCTTGCCTTGCTGTGCATTGCCTTGCCGTGCGATGTCGTGCATTAGCCTTGCCTAGCCTCACCGTGCCTTGCCTTGCGTTACCCTTTCCTTGCCTTCCCGTGCATTGCCTAGTCGTGCGTTGTCGTGCCTTAGCCTTGTTTCCCCTTGCCGTGCAGTGAATTTTGTTACACTTGCCTTGCCTGGCTTTGCCTTGCCTTCCTTTCTTTCCGTTATTCTTTCCTTGCCTTGCCGTTCAGTGCCTAGCCTTGCGTTGTCGTGCCTTAGCCTTGCCTCGCCTGACCGTGCTTTCCCAGGTGTTACCCTTTCCTTGCCTTGCCGTGCATTGCCTAGCGTGCGTTGTCGTGCCTTAGCCTTGTTTCTCCTTGCCGTGACGTTCCATCCGTTACACTTGCCTTTCCTTCCTTTCACTTGCCTTCCTTACCTTCCGTTACTCTTTGCTTGCCTTTTGTGCATTGCCTAGCCTTGCGTTGTCGTGCCGTAGCCTTGCCTCGCCTGACCGTGCTTTCCCATGCGTTACTCTTTCCTTGCCTTACCGTTCATTGCCTAGCGTTCAGTGTCGTGCCTTAGACTTGTTTCCCCTTGCCGTGCCGTTCCTTCCGTTACCCTTGTCTTTCACTGCTTTTCTTTGCCTTGTTTACCTTCCGTTACTCTTTGCTTCCCTTGCCTGCATTGCCTAGCCTTGCGTTGTCGTGCCTTAGCCTTATCTCGCTTGACCGTGCCTTCCTTTCCTTTAAGCTTTCCTTGCATTGTCGTGCATTGCCTAGCCTTGCGTTGTCGTGCATTAGCCTTTCCTAGCCTCACCGTGCCTTGCCTTGCGTTACCCTTTCCTTGCCTTGCCGTGCATTGCCTAGCCTGCTTTGCCGTGCCTTAGCCTTGTTTCCCCTTGCCGTGCCGTTCTTTCCGTTACACTTGACTTTCCTTGCTTTCCCTTGCCTTCCTTACCTTCCGTTACTCTTTGCTTGCCTTCCGTGCATTGCCTAGCCCTGCGTTGTCGTGCCTTAGCCTTGCCTCGCCTGACCGTGCTTTCCCATGCGTTACCCTTTCCTTGCCTTGCCGTGCATTGCCTAGCCTGCGTTAGCGTGCCTTAGCCTTGTTTCCCCTTGCCGTGCCGTTTCTTCCGTTACCCTTGCCTTTTTTTATTTTCCTTGCCTTGCTTACCTTCCGTTACTCTTTGCTTCCCTTCCCTGCATTGCGTAGCCTTGCGTTGTCGTGCCTTAGCCTTATCTCGCCTGACCGTGCCTTCCTTTGCTTTAAGCTTTCCTTGCCTTGCTGTGCATTGCCTTGCCGTGCGTTGTCGTGCATTAGCCTTGCCTAGCCTCACCGTGCCTTGCCTTTCGTTACTCTTTGCTTGCCTTCCGTGCATGGCCTAGCCTTTCGTTGTCGTGCTTTAGCCTTGCCTAGCCTCACCGTGCCTTGCCTTGCGTTACCCTTTCCTCGCCTTGCCGTGCATTGCCTAGCCGTGCGTTTTCGTGCCTTAGCCTTTTTTCACCTTGCCATAGCCTTGCTTGCGTTGCATTGCTTTGCCTTGCATTCCTTGCCTTCCCTTACTCTTTGTTTGCCTTCGGTGCATTGCCTAGCCTTGCGTTGTCGTGCATTAGCCTTGCCTAGCCTCACAGTGCCTTGCCTTGCGTTACCCTTTCCTTGCCTTGCCGTGCATTGCCTAGCACTGCGTTGTCGTGCCTTAGCCTTCCTTCCCCTTGCCGTGGCGTGCCTTTTGTTACACTTGCCTTGCCTAGCTTTGCCTTACCTTCCTTTCCTTCTGTTACTCTTTCCTTGCCTTGCCGTGCATTGCCTAGCCTTGCATTTTCGTGCCTTATCCTTGCCTCGCCTGACCGTGCATTCCCTTGCGTTACCCTTTCCTTGCCTTGCCGTGCATTGCCTAGCCGTGCGTTGTCGTGCCTTAGCCTTGTTTCCGCTTGCCGTGCCGTTCCTTCCGTTACACTTGCCTTTCTTTGCTTTCCCTTGCCTTCCTGACCTTCCGTTACTCTTTGCTTGCCTTCCGTGCATTGCCTAGCATTGCGTTGTCGGGCCTTAGCCTTGCCTCGCCTGGCCGTGCTTTCCCATGCGTTACCCTTTCCTTGCCTTGCCGTGCATTGCCTAGCCTGCGTTGCCGTGCCTTAGCCTTGTTTCACCTTGCCGTGCCGTTCCTTCCGTTACTCTTGCCTTTCCTTGCTTTTCCTTGCCTTGCTTACCTTCCGTTACTCTTTGCTTCCCTTCCCTGCATTGCTAGCCTTGCTTTGTCGTGCCTTAGCCTTATCTCGCCTGACCGTGCCTTCCTTTGCTTCAAGCTTTCCTTGCATTGTCGTGCATTGCCTAACCTTGCGTTGTCGAGCCTTAGCCTTGCCTCGCCTGACCGTGCTTTCCCATGTGTTACCCTTTCCTTGACTTGCCGTGCATTGCCTAGCCTGCGTTGCCGTGCCTTAGCCTTGTTTCCCCTTGCCGAGCCGTTCCTTCCGTTACCCTTGCCTTTTTTTGCTTTTCCTTGCCTTGCTTACCTTCCGTTACTCTTTGCTTCCCTTCCCTGCATTGCCTAGCCTTGCGTTGTCGTGCCTTAGCCTTATCTCGCCTGACCGTGCCTTCCTTTGCTTTAAGCTTTCCTTGCATTGTCGTGCATTGCCTAGCCTTGCGTTGTCGTGCATTAGCCTTGCCTAGCCTCACCGTGCCTTGCCTTGCGTTACCCTTTCCTTGCCTTGCCGTGCATTGCCTAGCCGTGCGTAGTCGTGCCTTAGCCTTGTTTCCCCTTGCCGTGGCGTGCCTTTTGTTACACGTGCCTTGCCTGGCTTTGCCTTGCCTTCCTTTCCTTCCGTTACTCTTTCCTTGCCTTGCCGTGCATTGCCTAGCCTTGCATTGTCGTGCCTTATCCTTGCCTAACCTGACCGTGCCTTCCCCTGCGTTACCCTTTCCTTGCCTTGCCGTGCATTGCCTAGCCCTGCGTTGTCGTTCCTTAGCCTTGTTACCCCTTCCCGTGGCGTTCCTTCCGTTACCCTTGCCTTCCCTTGCTTTCCCTTGCCTTCCTTGCGTTCCGTTACTCTTTGCTTGCTTTCCGTGCATTGCCTAGCCATGCGTTGTCGTGCCTTAGCCTTGCCTCGCCTGACCGTGCTTTCCAATGCGTTACCGTTTCCTTGCCTTGCCGTGCATTGCCTAGCCTGCGTTGTCGTGCCTTAGCCTTGTTACCCCATGCCGTGCCGTTCCTTCCGTTACCCTTGCCTTCCCTTGCTTTCCCTTGCCTTCCTTGCGTTCCGTTACTCTTTGCTTGCGTTCCGTGCATTGCCTAGCCTTGCGTTGTCGTGCCTTAGCCTTGCCTCGCCTGACCGTGCATTCCCTTGCGTTACCCTTTCCTTGCCTTGCCGTGCATTGCCTAGCCGTGCGTTGTCGTGCCTTAGCCTTGTTTCCGCTTGCCGTGCCGTTCCTTCCGTTACACTTGCCTTTCTTTGCTTTCCCTTGCTTTCCTTAACTTCCGTTACTCTTTGCTTGCCTTCCGTGCATTGCCTAGCCTTGCGTGGTCGGGCCTTAGCCTTGCCTCGCCTGACCGTGCTTTCCCATGCGTTACCCTTTCCTTTCCTTCCCGTGCATTGCCTAGCCTGCGTTGCCGTGCCTTAGCCTTGTTTCCCCTTGCCGTGCCGTTCCTTCCGTTACCCTTGCATTTTTTTGTTTTTCCTTGCCTTGCTTACCTTCCGTTACTCTTTGCTTCCCTTCCCTGCATTGCCTAGCCTTGCGTTGTCGTGCCTTAGCCTTATCTCGCCTGACCGTGCCTTCCTTTGATTTAAGCTTTCCTTGCATTGTCGTGCATTGCCTAGCCTTGCGTTGTCGTGCATTAGCCTTGCCTAGCCTCACCGTGCCTTGCCTTGCGTTACCCTTTCCTTGCCTTGCCGTGCATTGCCTAGCCGTGCGTTGTCGTGCCTTAGCCTTGTTTCCCCTTGCCGTGGCGTGCCTTTTGTTACACTTGCCTTGCCTGGCTTTGCCTTGCCTTCCTTTCCTTCCGTTACTCTTTCCTTACCTTGCCGTGCATTGCCTAGCCTTGCATTGTAGTGCCTTATCCTTGCCTCACCTGAACGTGCCTTCCCCTGCGTTACCCTTTCCTTGCCTTGCCGTGCATTGCCTAGCCGTGCGTTGTCGTGCCTTAGCCTTATTTCCCCTTGCCGTGGCGTGCTTTTTGCTACACTTTCTTTGCCTGGCTTTGCCTTGCCTTCCTTTATTTCCGTTATTCTTTCCTTGCCTTGCCGTGCAGTGCCAAGCCTTGCGTTGTCGTGCATTAGCCTTGCCTTGCCTGACCGTGCTTTGCCTTTCGTTACTCTTTGCTTGCCTTCCGTGCATTGCCTAGCCTTGCGTTTTCGTGCCTTAGCCTTGCCTCGCCTGATCGTGCCTTCCCTTGCGTTACACTTTCCTTGCCTTGACGTGCATTGCCTAGCCGTGCGTTGTCGTGCCTTAGCCTTGTTACCCCTTGCCGTGCGTTTCTTTCCGTTACCCTTGCCTTGCCTTCCTTTCCCTTGCTTCCTTACCTTCCGTTACTCCTTGCTTGCCTTCCCTGCATTGCCTAGCCTTGCGTTGTCGTGCCTTAGCCTTAACTCGCCTGACCGTGCCTTCCCTTGCTTTACCATTTCCTTGCCTTGACGTGCATTGCCTAGCCGTGCGTTGTTGTGCCTTAGCCTTGTTTCCCCTTGCCGTGCTGTTCCTTCCGTTACCCTTGCCTTGCCTTGCTTAACCTTGCCTTCGAAGCCTTCCGTTAATCTTTGCTTCCCTTCCGTGCATTGCCTAGCCTTGCGTTGTCGTGCCTTAGCCTTACCTCGCCTGTCCGTGCCTTGCCTTGCGTTACCCTTTCCTTGCCTTGCCGTGCATTGCCTAGCCTGCTTTGCCGTGCCTTAGCCTTGTTTCCCCTTGCCGTGCCGTTCCTTCCGTTACACTTGACTTTCCTTGCTTTCCCTTGCCTTCCTTACCTTCCGTTACTCTTTGCTTGCCTTCCGTGCATTGCCTAGCCCTGCGTTGTCGTGCCTTAGCCTTGCCTCGCCTGACCGTGCTTTCCCATGCGTTACCCTTTCCTTGCCTTGCCGTGCATTGCCTAGCCTGCGTTGCCGTGCCTTAGCCTTGTTTCCCCTTGCCGTGCCGTTCCTTCCGTTACCCTTGCCTTTTTTTGTTTTTCCTTGCCTTGCTTACCTTCCGTTACTCTTTGCTTCCCTTCCCTGCATTGCCTAGCCTTGCGTTGTCGTGCCTTAGCCTTATCTCGCCTGACCGTGCCTTCCTTTGCTTTAAGCTTTCCTTGCATTGTCGTGCATTGCCTAGCCTTGCGTTGTCGTGCATTAGCCTTGCCTAGCCTCACCGTGCCTTGCGTTACCCTTTCCTTGCCTTGCCGTGCATTGCCTAGCCGTGCGTTGTCGTGCCTTAGCCTTGTTTCCCCTTGCCGTGGCGTGCCTTTTGTTACACTTGCCTTGCCTGGCTTTGCCTTGCCTTCCTTTCCTTCCGTTACTCTTTCCTTGCCTTGCCGTGCATTGCCTAGCCTTGCATTGTAGTGCCTTATCCTTGCCTCACCTGAACGTGCCTTCCCCTGCGTTACCCTTTCCTTGCCTTGCCGTGCATTGCCTAGCCGTGCGTTGTCGTGCCTTAGCCTTATTTCCCCTTGCCGTGGCGTGCTTTTTGCTACACTTTCCTTGCCTGGCTTTGCCTTGCCTTCCTTTATTTCCGTTATTCTTTCCTTGCCTTGACGTGCAGTGCCAAGCCTTGCGTTGTCGTGCATTAGCCTTGCCTTGCCTGACCGTGCTTTGCCTTTCGTTACTCTTTGCTTGCCTTCCGTGCATTGCCTAGCCTTGCGTTGTCGTGCCTTAGCCTTGCCTCGCCTGATCGTGCCTTCCCTTGCGTTACACTTTCCTTGCCTTGACGTGTATTGCCTGGCCGTGCGTTGTCGTGCCTTAGCCTTGTTACCCCTTGCCGTGCGTTTCTTTCCGTTACCCTTGCCTTGCCTTCCTTTCCCTTGCTTCCTTACCTTCCGTTACTCCTTGCTTGCCTTCCCTGCATTGCCTAACCTTGCGTTGTCGTGCCTTAGCCTTAACTCGCCTGACCGTGCCTTCCCTTGCTTTACCATTTCCTTGCCTTGACGTGCATTGCCTAGCCGTGCGTTGTTGTGCCTTAGCCTTGTTTCCCCTTGCCGTGCTGTTCCTTCCGTTACCCTTGCCTTGCCTTGCTTAACCTTGCCTTCGAAGCCTTCCGTTAATCTTTGCTTCCCTTCCGTGCATTGCCTAGCCTTGCGTTGTCGTGCCTTAGCCTTACCTCGCCTGTCCATGCCTTGCCTTGAGTTACCCTTTGCTTGCCTTGCTGTGCATTGCCTTGCCGTGCGATGTCGTGCATTAGCCTTGCCTAGCCTCACCGTGCCTTGCCTTGCGTTACCCTTTCCTTGCCTTCCCGTGCATTGCCTAGTCGTGCGTTGTCGTGCCTTAGCCTTGTTTCCCCTTGCCGTGCAGTGAATTTTGTTACACTTGCCTTGCCTGGCTTTGCCTTGCCTTCCTTTCTTTCCGTTATTCTTTCCTTGCCTTGCCGTTCAGTGCCTAGCCTTGCGTTGTCGTGCCTTAGCCTTGCCTCGCCTGACCGTGCTTTCCCAGGTGTTACCCTTTCCTTGCCTTGCCGTGCATTGCCTAGCGTGCGTTGTCGTGCCTTAGCCTTGTTTCTCCTTGCCGTGACGTTCCATCCGTTACACTTGCCTTTCCTTCCTTTCACTTGCCTTCCTTACCTTCCGTTACTCTTTGCTTGCCTTTTGTGCATTGCCTAGCCTTGCGTTGTCGTGCCGTAGCCTTGCCTCGCCTGACCGTGCTTTCCCATGCGTTACTCTTTCCTTGCCTTACCGTTCATTGCCTAGCGTTCAGTGTCGTGCCTTAGACTTGTTTCCCCTTGCCGTGCCGTTCCTTCCGTTACCCTTGTCTTTCACTGCTTTTCTTTGCCTTGTTTACCTTCCGTTACTCTTTGCTTCCCTTCCCTGCATTGCCTAGCCTTGCGTTGTCGTGCCTTAGCCTTATCTCGCCTGACCGTGCCTTCCTTTCCTTTAAGCTTTCCTTGCATTGTCGTGCATTGCCTAGCCTTGCGTTGTCGTGCATTAGCCTTTCCTAGCCTCACCGTGCCTTGCCTTGCGTTACCCTTTCCTTGCCTTGCCGTGCATTGCCTAGCCTGCTTTGCCGTGCCTTAGCCTTGTTTCCCCTTGCCGTGCCGTTCCTTCCGTTACACTTGACTTTCCTTGCTTTCCCTTGCCTTCCTTACCTTCCGTTACTCTTTGCTTGCCTTCCGTGCATTGCCTAGCCCTGCGTTGTCGTGCCTTAGCCTTGCCTCGCCTGACCGTGCTTTCCCATGCGTTACCCTTTCCTTGCCTTGCCGTGCATTGCCTAGCCTGCGTTAGCGTGCCTTAGCCTTGTTTCCCCTTGCCGTGCCGTTTCTTCCGTTACCCTTGCCTTTTTTTGCTTTTCCTTGCCTTGCTTACCTTCCGTTACTCTTTGCTTCCCTTCCCTGCATTGCCTAGCCTTGCGTTGTCGTGCCTTAGCCTTATCTCGCCTGACCGTGCCTTCCTTTGCTTCAAGCTTTCCTTGCATTGTCGTGCTTTGCCTAGCCTTGCGTTGTCGTGCATTAGCCTTGCCTAGCCTCACCGTGCTTTTCCATGCGTTACCCTTTCCTTGCCTGGCCGTGCATTGCCTAGCCCTGCGTTGTCGTGCCTTAGCCTTGTTACCCCATGCCGTGCCGTTCCTTCCGCTACCCTTGCCTTCCCTTGCTTTCCCTTGCCTTCCTTGCGTTCCGTTACTCTTTGCTTGCGTTCCGTGCATTGCCTAGCCTTTCGTTGTCGTGCCTTAGCCTTGCCCCGCCTGACCGTGCATTCCCTTGCGTTACCCTTTCCTTGCCTTGCCGTGCATTGCCTAGCCGTGCGTTGTCGTGCCTTAGCCTTGTTTCCGCTTGCCGTGCCGTTCCTTCCGTTACACTTGCCTTTCTTTGCTTCCCTTGCCTTCCTTACCTTCCGTTACTCTTTGCTTGCCTTCCGTGCATTGCCTAGCCTTGCGTGGTCGGGCCTTAGCCTTGCCTCGCCTGACCGTGCTTTCCCATGCGTTACCCTTTCCTTTCCTTGCCGTGCATTGCCTAGCCTGCGTTGCCGTGCCTTAGCCTTGTTTCCCCTTGCCGTGCTGTTCCTTCCGTTACCCTTGCCTTGCCTTGCTTTCCCTTGCTTCCTTACCTTCCGTTACTCCTTGCTTGCCCTCCCTGCATTGCCTAGCCTTCCGTTGTCGTGCCTTAGCCTTAACTCGCCTGACCGTGCCTTCCCTTGCTTTACCATTTCCTTGCCTTGACGTGCATTGCCTAGCCGTGCCTTGTCGTGCCTTAGCCTTGTTTCCCCTTGCCGTGCCGTTCCTTCCGTTACCCTTGCCTTGCCTTGCTTAACCTTGACTTCGAAGCCTTCCGTTAATCTTTGCTTCCCTTCCGTGCATTGCCTAGCCTTGCGTTGTCGTGCCTTAGCCTTATCTCGCCTTACCGTGCCTTCCTTTCCTTTAAGCTTTCCTTGCCTTGCTGTGCATTGCCTTGCCGTGCGTTGTCGTGCATTAGCCTTGCCTAGCCTCACCGTGCCTTGCCTTTCGTTACTCTTTGCTTGCCTTCCGTGCATGGCCTAGCCTTGCGTTGTCGTGCATTAGCCTTGCCTAGCCTCACCGTGCCTTGCCTTTCGTTACTCTTTGCTTGCCTTCCGTGCATTGCCTAGCCTTGCGTTGTCGTGCATTAGCCTTGCCTAGCCTCACCGTGCCTTGCCTTGCGTTACCCTTTCCTCGCCTTGCCGTGCATTGCCTAGCCGTGCGTTTTCGTGCCTTAGCCTTTTTTCACCTTGCCATAGCCTTGCTTGCGTTGCATTGCTTTGCCTTGCATTCCTTGCCTTCCCTTACTCTTTGTTTGCCTTCGGTGCATTGCCTAGCCTTGCGTTGTCGTGCATTAGCCTTGCCTAGCCTCACCGTGCCTTGCCTTGCGTTACCCTTTCCTTGCCTTGCCGTGCATTGCCTAGCCGTGCGTTGTCGTGCCTTAGCCTTGTTTCCCCGTGCCGTGGCGTGCCTTTTGTTACACTTGCCTTGCCTTGCTTTGCCTTGCCTTCCTTTCCTTCCGTTACTGTTTGCTTGCCTTGCCGTGCATTGCCTAGCCTTGCATTTTCGTGCCTTATCCTTGCCTCACCTGACCGTGCCTTCCCTTGCGTTACCCTTACCTTGCCTTGTCGTGCATTGCCTAGCCCTGCGTTGTCGTGCCTTAGCCTTGTTACCCCTTGCCGTGCCGTTCCTTCCGTTACCCTTGCCTTACCTTGCTTTCCCTTGCCTTCCTTGCGTTCCGTTACTCGTTGCCTGCTTTCCGTGCATTGCCTAGCCTTGCGTTGTCATGCCTTAACCTTGCCTCGCCTGACCGTGCTTTCCCATGAGTTACCCTTTCCTTGCCTTGCCGTGCATTGCCTAGCGTGCGTTGTCGTGCCTTAGCCTTGTTTCCCCTTGCCGTGACGTTCCTTCCATTACGCTTGCCTTTGCTTGCTTTCCCTTGCCTTCCTTACTTTCCGTTACTCTTTGCTTGCCTTCCGTGCATTGCCTAGCCTTGCGTTGTTGTGCCTTAGCCTTGCCTCGCCTGACCGTGCCTTCCCCTGCGTTACCCTTTTCTTGCCTTGCCGTGCATTGCCTAGCCCTGCGTTGTCGTCCCTTAGCCTTGTTTCCGCTTGCCGTGCCGTTCCTTCCGTTACACTTGCCTTTCTTTGCTTTCCCTTGCCTTCCTTACCTTCCGTTACTCTTTGCTTGCCTTCCGTGCATTGCCTAGCCTTGCGTTGTCGGGCCTTAGCCTTGCCTCGCCTGACCGTGCTTTCCCATGCGTTACCCTTTCCTTGCCTTGCCGTGCATTGCCTAGCCTGCGTTGTCGTGCCTTACCCTTGTTTCCCCTTGCTGTGCCGTTCCTTCCCTTACCCTTGCCTTTCATTGCTTTTCGTTGCCTTGCTTCCCTTCCGTTACTCTTTGCTTCCCTTCCCTGCATTGCCTAGCCTTGCGTTGTCGTGCCTTAGCCTTATCTCGCCTGACCGTGCCTTCCTTTGCTTTAAGCTTTCCTTGCATTGTCGTGCATTGCCTAGCCTTGCGTTGTCGTGCATTAGCCTTGCCTAGCCTCACCGTGCCTTGCCTTGCGTTACCCTTTCCTTGCCTTGCCGTGCATTGCCTAGCACTGCGTTGTCGTGCCTTAGCCTTCCTTCCCCTTGCCGTGGCGTGCCTTTTGTTACACTTGCCTTGCCTAGCTTTGCCTTACCTTCCTTTCCTTCTGTTACTCTTTCCTTGCCTTGCCGTGCATTGCCTAGCCTTGCATTTTCGTGCCTTATCCTTGCCTCGCCTGACCGTGCATTCCCTTGCGTTACCCTTTCCTTGCCTTGCCGTGCATTGCCTAGCCGTGCGTTGTCGTGCCTTAGCCTTGTTTCCGCTTGCCGTGCCGTTCCTTCCGTTACACTTGCCTTTCTTTGCTTTCCCTTGCCTTCCTGACCTTCCGTTACTCTTTGCTTGCCTTCCGTGCATTGCCTAGCCTTGCGTTGTCGTGCCTTAGCCTTGCCTCGCCTGACCGTGCTTTCCCATGCGTTACCCTTTCCTTGCCTTGCCGTGCATTGCCTAGCCTGCGTTGTCGTGCCTTAGCCTTGTTTCCCCTTGCCGTGCCGTTCCTTCCGTTACCCTTGCCTTTCATTGCTTTTCGTTGCCTTGTTTACCTTCCGTTACTCTTAGCTTCCCTTCCCTGCATTGCCTAGCCTTGCGTTGTCGTGCCGTAGCCTTATCTCGCCTGACCGTGCCTTCCTTTGCTTTAAGCTTTCCTTGCATTGTCGTGCATTGCCTAGCCTTGCGTTGTCGTGCATTAGCCTTTCCTAGCCTCACCGTGCCTTGCCTTGCGTTACCCTTTCCTTGCCTTGCCGTGCATTGCCTAGCCTGCTTTGCCGTGCCTTAGCCTTGTTTCCCCTTGCCGTGCCGTTCCTTCCGTTACACTTGACTTTCCTTGCTTTCCCTTGCCTTCCTTACCTTCCGTTACTCTTTGCTTGCCTTCCCTGCATTGCCTAGCCCTGCGTTGTCGTGCCTTAGCCTTGCCTCGCCTGACCGTGCTTTCCCATGCGTTACCCTTTCCTTGCCTTGCCGTGCATTGCCTAGCCGTGCGTTGTCGTGCCTTAGCCTTGTTACCCCTTGCCGTGCGTTTCTTTCCGTTACCCTTGCCTTGCCTTCCTTTCCCTTGCTTCCTTACCTTCCGTTACTCCTTGCTTGCCTTCCCTGCATTGCCTAACCATGCGTTGTCGTGCCTTAGCCTTAACTCGCCTGACCGTGCCTTCCCTTGCTTTACCATTTCCTTGCCTTGACGTGCATTGCCTAGCCGTGCGTTGTTGTGCCTTAGCCTTGTTTCCCCTTGCCGTGCTGTTCCTTCCGTTACCCTTGCCTTGCCTTGCTTAACCTTGCCTTCGAAGCCTTCCGTTAATCTTTGCTTCCCTTCCGTGCATTGCCTAGCCTTGCGTTGTCGTGCCTTAGCCTTACCTCGCCTGTCCGTGCCTTGCCTTGAGTTACCCTTTGCTTGCCTTGCTGTGCATTGCCTTGCCGTGCGATGTCGTGCATTAGCCTTGCCTAGCCTCACCGTGCCTTGCCTTGCGTTACCCTTTCCTTGCCTTCCCGTGCATTGCCTAGTCGTGCGTTGTCGTGCCTTAGCCTTGTTTCCCCTTGCCGTGCAGTGAATTTTGTTACACTTGCCTTGCCTGGCTTTGCCTTGCCTTCCTTTCTTTCCGTTATTCTTTCCTTGCCTTGCCGTTCAGTGCCTAGCCTTGCGTTGTCGTGCCTTAGCCTTGCCTCGCCTGACCGTGCTTTACCAGGTGTTACCCTTTCCTTGCCTTGCCGTGCATTGCCTAGCGTGCGTTGTCGTGCCTTAGCCTTGTTTCTCCTTGCCGTGACGTTCCATCCGTTACACTTGCCTTTCCTTCCTTTCACTTGCCTTCCTTACCTTCCGTTACTCTTTGCTTGCCTTTCGTGCATTGCCTAGCCTTGCGTTGTCGTGCCGTAGCCTTGCCTCGTCTGACCGTGCTTTCTCATGCGTTACTCTTTCCTTGCATTACGGTTCATTGCCTAGCGTTCGGTGTCGTGCCTTAGACTTGTTTCCCGTTGCCGTGCCGTTCCTTCCGTTACCCTTGTCTTTCACTGCTTTTCGTTGCCTTGTTTACCTTCCGTTACTCTTTGCTTCCCTTCCCTGCATTGCCTAGCCTTGCGTTGTCGTGCCTTAGCCTTATCTCGCTTGACCGTGCCTTCCTTTGCTTTAAGCTTTCCTTGCATTGTCGTGCATTGCCTAGCCTTGCGTTGTCGTGCAATAGCCTTTCCTAGCCTCACCGTGCCTTGCCTTGCGTTACCCTTTCCTTGCCTTGCCGTGCATTGCCTAGCCTGCTTTGCCGTGCCTTAGCCTTGTTTCCCCTTGCCGTGCCGTTCCTTCCGTTACACTTGACTTTCCTTGCTTTCCCTTGCCTTCCTTACCTTCCGTTACTCTTTGCTTGCCTTCCGTGCATTGCCTAGCCCTGCGTTGTCGTGCCTTAGCCTTGCCTCGCCTGACCGTGCTTTCCCATGCGTTACCCTTTCCTTGCCTTGCCGTGCATTGCCTAGCCTGCGTTGCCGTTCCTTAGCCTTGTTTTCCCTTGCCGTGCCGTTCCTTCCGTTACCCTTGCCTTTTTTTGTTTTTCCTTGCCTTGCTTACCTTCCGTTACTCTTTGCTTCCCTTCCCTGCATTGCCTAGCCTTGCGTTGTCGTGCCTTAGCCTTATCTCGCCTGACCGTGCCTTCCTTTGCTTTAAGCTTTCCTTGCATTGTCGTGCATTGCCTAGCCTTGCGTTGTCGTGCATTAGCCTTGCCTAGCCTCACCGTGCCTTGCCTTGCGTTACCCTTTCCTTGCCTTGCCGTGCATTGCCTAGCCGTGCGTTGTCGTGCCTTAGCCTTGTTTCCCCTTGCCGTGGCGTGCCTTTTGTTACACTTGCCTTGCCTGGCTTTGCCTTGCCTTCCTTTCCTTCCGTTACTCTTTCCTTGCCTTGCCGTGCATTGCCTAGCCTTGCATTGTAGTGCCTTATCCTTGCCTCACCTGAACGTGCCTTCCCCTGCGTTACCCTTTCCTTGCCTTGCCGTGCAGTGCCAAGCCTTGCGTTGTCGTGCATTAGCCTTGCCTTGCCTGACCGTGCTTTGCCTTTCGTTACTCTTTGCTTGCCTTCCGTGCATTGCCTAGCCTTGCGTTTTCGTGCCTTAGCCTTGCCTCGCCTGATCGTGCCTTCCCTTGCTTTACACTTTCCTTGCCTTGACGTGCATTGCCTGGCCGTGCGTTGTCGTGCCTTAGCCTTGTTACCCCTTGCCGTGCGTTTCTTTCCGTTACCCTTGCCTTGCCTTCCTTTCCCTTGCTTCCTTACCTTCCGTTACTCCTTGCTTGCCTTCCCTGCATTGCCTAACCTTGCGTTGTCGTGCCTTAGCCTTAACTCGCCTGACCGTGCCTTCCCTTGCTTTACCATTTCCTTGCCTTGACGTGCATTGCCTAGCCGTGCGTTGTTGTGCCTTAGCCTTGTTTCCCCTTGCCGTGCTGTTCCTTCCGTTACCCTTGCCTTGCCTTGCTTAACCTTGCCTTCGAAGCCTTCCGTTAATCTTTGCTTCCCTTCCGTGCATTGCCTAGCCTTGCGTTGTCGTGCCTTAGCCTTACCTCGCCTGTCCGTGCCTTGCCTTGAGTTACCCTTTGCTTGCCTTGCTGTGCATTGCCTTGCCGTGCGATGTCGTGCATTAGCCTTGCCTAGCCTCACCGTGCCTTGCCTTGCGTTACCCTTTCCTTGCCTTCCCGTGCATTGCCTAGTCGTGCGTTGTCGTGCCTTAGCCTTGTTTCCCCTTGCCGTGCAGTGAATTTTGTTACACTTGCCTTGCCTGGCTTTGCCTTGCCTTCCTTTCTTTCCGTTATTCTTTCCTTGCCTTGCCGTTCAGTGCCTAGCCTTGCGTTGTCGTGCCTTAGCCTTGCCTCGCCTGACCGTGCTTTCCCAGGTGTTACCCTTTCCTTGCCTTGCCGTGCATTGCCTAGCGTGCGTTGTCGTGCCTTAGCCTTGTTTCTCCTTGCCGTGACGTTCCATCCGTTACACTTGCCTTTCCTTCCTTTCACTTGCCTTCCTTACCTTCCGTTACTCTTTGCTTGCCTTTTGTGCATTGCCTAGCCTTGCGTTGTCGTGCCGTAGCCTTGCCTCGCCTGACCGTGCTTTCCCATGCGTTACTCTTTCCTTGCCTTACCGTTCATTGCCTAGCGTTCAGTGTCGTGCCTTAGACTTGTTTCCCCTTGCCGTGCCGTTCCTTCCGTTACCCTTGTCTTTCACTGCTTTTCTTTGCCTTGTTTACCTTCCGTTACTCTTTGCTTCCCTTCCCTGCATTGCCTAGCCTTGCGTTGTCGTGCCTTAGCCTTATCTCGCCTGACCGTGCCTTCCTTTGCTTCAAGCTTTCCTTGCATTGTCGTGCATTGCCTAGCCTTGCGTTGTCGTGCATTAGCCTTTCCTAGCCTCACCGTGCCTTGCCTTGCGTTACCCTTTCCTTGCCTTGCCGTGCATTGCCTAGCCTGCTTTGCCGTGCCTTAGCCTTGTTTCCCCTTGCCGTGCCGTTCCTTCCGTTACACTTGACTTTCCTTGCTTTCCCTTGCCTTCCTTACCTTCCGTTACTCTTTGCTTGCCTTCCGTGCATTGCCTAGCCCTGCGTTGTCGTGCCTTAGCCTTGCCTCGCCTGACCGTGCTTTCCCATGCGTTACCCTTTCCTTGCCTTGCCGTGCATTGCCTAGCCTGCGTTAGCGTGCCTTAGCCTTGTTTCCCCTTGCCGTGCCGTTTCTTCCGTTACCCTTGCCTTTTTTTATTTTCCTTGCCTTGCTTACCTTCCGTTACTCTTTGCTTCCCTTCCCTGCATTGCCTAGCCTTGCGTTGTCGTGCCTTAGCCTTATCTCGCCTGACCGTGCCTTCCTTTGCTTCAAGCTTTCCTTGCATTGTCGTGCTTTGCCTAGCCTTGAGTTGTCGTGCATTAGCCTTGCCTAGCCTCACCGTGCTTTTCCATGCGTTACCCTTTCCTTGCCTGGCCGTGCATTGCCTAGCCCTGCGTTGTCGTGCCTTAGCCTTGTTACCCCATGCCGTGCCGTTCCTTCCGCTACCCTTGCCTTCCCTTGCTTTCCCTTGCCTTCCTTGCGTTCCGTTACTCTTTGCTTGCGTTCCGTGCATTGCCTAGCCTTTCGTTGTCGTGCCTTAGCCTTGCCCCGCCTGACCGTGCATTCCCTTGCGTTACCCTTTCCTTGCCTTGCCGTGCATTGCCTAGCCGTGCGTTGTCGTGCCTTAGCCTTGTTTCCGCTTGCCGTGCCGTTCCTTCCGTTACACTTGCCTTTCTTTGCTTCCCTTGCCTTCCTTACCTTCCGTTACTCTTTGCTTGCCTTCCGTGCATTGCCTAGCCTTGCGTGGTCGGGCCTTAGCCTTGCCTCGCCTGACCGTGCTTTCCCATGCGTTACCCTTTCCTTTCCTTGCCGTGCATTGCCTAGCCTGCGTTGCCGTGCCTTAGCCTTGTTTCCCCTTGCCGTGCTGTTCCTTCCGTTACCCTTGCCTTGCCTTGCTTTCCCTTGCTTCCTTACCTTCCGTTACTCCTTGCTTGCCCTCCCTGCATTGCCTAGCCTTCCGTTGTCGTGCCTTAGCCTTAACTCGCCTGACCGTGCCTTCCCTTGCTTTACCATTTCCTTGCCTTGACGTGCATTGCCTAGCCGTGCCTTGTCGTGCCTTAGCCTTGTTTCCCCTTGCCGTGCCGTTCCTTCCGTTACCCTTGCCTTGCCTTGCTTAACCTTGCCTTCGAAGCCTTCCGTTAATCTTTGCTTCCCTTCCGTGCATTGCCTAGCCTTGCGTTGTCGTGCCTTAGCCTTATCTCGCCTTACCGTGCCTTCCTTTCCTTTAAGCTTTCCTTGCCTTGCTGTGCATTGCCTTGCCGTGCGTTGTCGTGCATTAGCCTTGCCTAGCCTCACCGTGCCTTGCCTTTCGTTACTCTTTGCTTGCCTTCCGTGCATGGCCTAGCCTTGCGTTGTCGTGCATTAGCCTTGCCTAGCCTCACCGTGCCTTGCCTTTCGTTACTCTTTGCTTGCCTTCCGTGCATTGCCTAGCCTTGCGTTGTCGTGCATTAGCCTTGCCTAGCCTCACCGTGCCTTGCCTTGCGTTACCCTTTCCTCGCCTTGCCGTGCATTGCCTAGCCGTGCGTTTTCGTGCCTTAGCCTTTTTTCACCTTGCCATAGCCTTGCTTGCGTTGCATTGCTTTGCCTTGCATTCCTTGCCTTCCCTTACTCTTTGTTTGCCTTCGGTGCATTGCCTAGCCTTGCGTTGTCGTGCATTAGCCTTGCCTAGCCTCACCGTGCCTTGCCTTGCGTTACCCTTTCCTTGCCTTGCCGTGCATTGCCTAGCCGTGCGTTGTCGTGCCTTAGCCTTGTTTCCCCGTGCCGTGGCGTGCCTTTTGTTACACTTGCCTTGCCTTGCTTTGCCTTGCCTTCCTTTCCTTCCGTTACTGTTTGCTTGCCTTGCCGTGCATTGCCTAGCCTTGCATTTTCGTGCCTTATCCTTGCCTCACCTGACCGTGCCTTCCCTTGCGTTACCCTTACCTTGCCTTGTCGTGCATTGCCTAGCCCTGCGTTGTCGTGCCTTAGCCTTGTTACCCCTTGCCGTGCCGTTCCTTCCGTTACCCTTGCCTTACCTTGCTTTCCCTTGCCTTCCTTGCGTTCCGTTACTCGTTGCCTGCTTTCCGTGCATTGCCTAGCCTTGCGTTGTCATGCCTTAACCTTGCCTCGCCTGACCGTGCTTTCCCATGAGTTACCCTTTCCTTGCCTTGCCGTGCATTGCCTAGCGTGCGTTGTCGTGCCTTAGCCTTGTTTCCCCTTGCCGTGACGTTCCTTCCATTACGCTTGCCTTTGCTTGCTTTCCCTTGCCTTCCTTACTTTCCCTTACTCTTTGCTTGCCTTCCGTGCATTGCCTAGCCTTGCGTTGTTGTGCCTTAGCCTTGCCTCGCCTGACCGTGCCTTCCCCTGCGTTACCCTTTTCTTGCCTTGCCGTGCATTGCCTAGCCCTGCGTTGTCGTCCCTTAGCCTTGTTTCCGCTTGCCGTGCCGTTCCTTCCGTTACACTTGCCTTTCTTTGCTTTCCCTTGCCTTCCTTACCTTCCGTTACTCTTTGCTTGCCTTCCGTGCATTGCCTAGGTTGCGTTGTCGGGCCTTAGCCTTGCCTCGCCTGACCGTGCTTTCCCATGCGTTACCCTTTCCTTGCCTTGCCGTGCATTGCCTAGCCTGCGTTGTCGTGCCTTACCCTTGTTTCCCCTTGCTGTGCCGTTCCTTCCCTTACCCTTGCCTTTCATTGCTTTTCGTTGCCTTGCTTACCTTCCGTTACTCTTTGCTTCCCTTCCCTGCATTGCCTAGCCTTGCGTTGTCGTGCCTTAGCCTTATCTCGCCTGACCGTGCCTTCCTTTGCTTTAAGCTTTCCTTGCATTGTCGTGCATTGCCTAGCCTTGCGTTGTCGTGCATTAGCCTTGCCTAGCCTCACCGTGCCTTGCCTTGCGTTACCCTTTCCTTGCCTTGCCGTGCATTGCCTAGCACTGCGTTGTCGTGCCTTAGCCTTCCTTCCCCTTGCCGTGGCGTGCCTTTTGTTACACTTGCCTTGCCTAGCTTTGCCTACCTTCCTTTCCTTCTGTTACTCTTTCCTTGCCTTGCCGTGCATTGCTTAGCCTTGCATTTTCGTGCCTTATCCTTGCCTCGCCTGACCGTGCATTCCCTTGCGTTACCCTTTCCTTGCCTTGCCGTGCATTGCCTAGCCGTGCGTTGTCGTGCCTTAGCCTTGTTTCCGCTTGCCGTGCCGTTCCTTCCGTTACACTTGCCTTTCTTTGTTTTCCCTTGCCTTCCTGACCTTCCGTTACTCTTTGCTTGCCTTCCGTGCATTGCCTAGCCTTGCGTTGTCGGGCCTTAGCCTTGCCTCGCCTGGCCGTGCTTTCCCATGCGTTACCCTTTCCTTGCCTTGCCGTGCATTGCCTAGCCTGCG